>NC_083587.1:29120436-29420436 GCF_027579695.1 Neoarius graeffei
TGTGTGTTTTGTCTGTGCTGTTTTGTTCCAGTGTGTTGGTGTGTGTTTGGAGAAAGGAAACCCTCAGCTCGCAGCTCACACACTGCAGTGGCTCGAGAAGAATACTGATGTACCGGAGGTAACTTCCTCTTCATTCCACTGCGCTGTAAACGGGTCGTTAACTGATGAGCTGATGTTCACATTGTACTCTGTTTCAAATCACACGTTACTCACGCCACTCCCTCACTGCGCACTGTGAGCGTCTCGCACCACGATGTTGGTCTTACACTCGTGTCCTCATGTCACAGTGGCGTTCCAGCAGCTCACCAATCAGCAGTTTCGTGTAAACACGCACACAGTGGAAGTACACACACAAAATATCTTTTTCTTTCTTCTTCATTACACTTTTTCATTTTTTTCTTTCATATTTCTTTTTTTCCCCTCATTTCTTCTCTAATTTTTTTTCTTTTTCTTGTTTTTCTACTTAATTTTCCTTTTTTTGCTTTCTCCTTATACTCCTTTTCTTTCTTTTGTTTGGTTTCTTTACTTACTGTTCTTTTGCTTTTCGTCTTTTTCTTCTCTTCCTTTTTTTTTAGTTTCTGTAGGTTTTTCTTTTGCTTTTTACTTCATCTTTCTTTTTCTATTTCTTTCTTTTATCTTGTTTTCTTCTTTTGCTTTTCATCTTTTTTCTTCTCTTCTTTCTTTCTTTTTTAGTTTCTTTAATTAGTTTTTCTTTTTATCTTTCTTTTTTTATGCCTCCGCCACCGTAAGGTGCAGGAGGCATTATGTTTTCGGGTTGTGCGTCCGTCCCGAAACCTTGTGAACGCGATATCTCAAAGGTTAATGAAAGGAATTTCACCAAACTTTCACCATTTGTGCGCTTTGGGACAAACATGAACGGATTAGATTTTGAAATCAAAAGGTCTAAGGTCAAGGTCACTGTGAGGTCAAATGTCTGTCCGAAAACCTTGTGAACACAATGTCTCCAAGGCTGATACAAGTAATTTCACCAGGTCAAGATTACTGTGAGGTCAAATGTCCATCCCCAAATCACAGCTTAATAAGGCGTGTAGTCTACTGGGCGGAGGCGTTGGCGTCGAGTTCTATCTAGTTATCTTTCTTTTTTATCTTTCTTTCTTCCATGTTTAGTTTCTTCACTTAGTTTTCTTCTTTTGCTTTTCTTTTTTATCTTCCTTTTTCTTCTAATTTCTTCCTTTCTTTCGTTTTTCTTGTTTTTTCTTACCCTTTTTTGTATTTCCTTTGTTCTTTCTTGATCTTTGTCTTCTTTTCATCTTTCTCCCTTTTTCACTTTTCTTATTTCTTGTGTTCTTTCTTTTTTCATTGTCTTCTGTCTTTCTTCTTTTCTTCTTCTTGGTTTGTTGTTTATTATTATTATTCACAGAAACTGCAGAGGAACCTGTCCACTGTTGTGTCTAAGAAGGATGTGTACAACCAGCTCCTAACCAGGTTCTCCTTTAATCACCTCCTGAAGAGCGTGAACTCGTTCTTGGACGCATTCCTTGAGAAACATCCTTCTGACTTTTTATTGAAGGTATTGAACATGGTCTGTAGCGTCTCTTTCCCTCACTCACTCTCACCTGCAGGAGGTTTATACGCTCATGGCATTGAAATATAGCTCCAGTGAGAGTGATGAGACGTCCTCTCTTATAGGCTGCCTCGAAAGTGGTTCAGGTTCGTCAGGAGAGACCGGAGCAGGCTGATGTGGACCAGAACATCGAGGAACTACGACCAGACAGTCCTGTAAAGTAGGATACGTTCTCACAAAAGGGACTTTCTAGTCTTAGAAAAAGTACAGCACTAGAAAAAGCGTTACGGGAGTGGAAATGGTCAATAATAATAATACAATACTTGAATGTATTTTTCCAACACAGTGTATTTAAAATTCAGTTTTCGAGTTGAATTTAGAGATTGCCTGAAATCACTTCACGTTATTAACAATTTTATTCAAAGAACATGTCGACTTTAATCACCAAATTGTCAAAATGAAAACTTTCTTTGGACAAAAATGGCTTGAAGAAGCAGTGAAATATATATGGGCACTGTGTATCGCTAGTTGAAATTGTGTTCTTTTCTGCTTTATTAAGGCCCGAATCAAACGCCGTTTCATCAGAGCTTAATCTGAGGTGAGTTTCAGTTCTATTCCGGCTCAACTGTAAAACATCGTTACAACCGACGCAGTGTCACAGCTTTAAACGCAGGACCGTGTGCAAGCTCCTATGTTCACTAATACTGTTATTATATCGTATTTCTCACAGACCCAAAAAGAAGCTTTTCTCCAGCCGAGCTGCTCGTCCCTGGAAACCAGAAAACACAAACAGGCTGCTGTGTCTTCCTCCGCGAGCAGCCAAATTAAGTACGAACTTGCGTTGTTGGAAAAACTGCTTATCATTTGCGTGTTGTTTTCATCCACCTGTTATTTATGTGAATGGTGATGTAACAAACGTGTGTTCTCACCTCTTTCCGCCAGCACATGATTGGCTGGTGTTGTATGGCTTGCTGCTCCTGTTTAGAATATTTAGCATGAATTCTGCTCCGAGTTAGCACTCAGAATTACACAAAAAAAGAGCTTCTTATTACTTATTCTCGATAAAAACCAGAAATGAGCCAATCGACTAGAGGTCGACCGATATGGGTTTTTCTAAAGCCGATACCGATATTTAGAGGTTAGAGTCAGCCGATGGCCGATATGAGCTGCCGATTTTTTTGGGGCGATTTTTAGGGCCGATATGCTATCATATTGTCCTTAATTGGCATGCTAAAATATCATACTAGTAAGAGGACGCACAACACTTATAAACTTAACACGATTTATTGAAAATTGAACACTCGGAAAAAATCAACATCTCATCTCATTATCTGTAGCCGCTTTATCCTTCTATAGGGTCGCAGGCAAGCTGGAGCCTATCCCAGCTGACTACGGGCGAAAGGCGGGGTACACCCTGGACAAGTCGCCAGGTCATCACAGGGCTGACACATAGACACAGACAACCATTCACACTCACATTCACACCTACGCTCAATTTAGAGTCACCAGTTAACCTAACCTGCATGTCTTTGGACTGTGGGGGAAACCGGAGCACCCGGAGGAAACCCACGCGGACACGGGGAGAACATGCAAACTCCGCACAGAAAGGCCCTCGCCGGCCACGGGGCTCAAACCCAGACCTTCTTGCTGTGAGGCGACAGCGCTAACCACTACACCACCGTGCCGCCCCTAAAAATCAACATATGAAATATAAAATAAATACATACCAGTTAAGTCAAAGGCTACTAATGAAATTCTACTGAACTCTGAGTCTGAAATATTCAATATATAATCAACATAAAAATAAATATGAAATAAAAATATATTAGTGCTGCAAACACACTAGTAACACAGGACGTACTAGCAACATAAAAAAATAGCAATTCCTAAACAGAACAAACATTCAAGGTTAGCATTTAATAGTGCCTTCAATGTTACTGTTACTATATGTTAATGAAAGAAATTATTAATTTCATTTAGATTTTATTATTCATAACATTTATTTTATTCATTATATAGTATAAATATTATGTATTATATAAAAATGACTACTCATCATAACAATAAGAATTAACAAATTAATGACTTAAACGTATTAAAATGAATAATCAATAGACTAACAGAGTGCAAGAAGACTTCCATGATGTGACAACTTCAGATAGTTACTTCAAAACGGCAAAATACATGTTCAAGTTATACAGTTTCACTGTGGAACTTCCACGCCTTGAACTTTCACACGTTTCCGTTTCAACAATATAAAACTCCGTCTCCCAGCATGCTGTGCAGGAAACCGGAAATAGGAACTGCAGGGGTCTAGCATCGGTCTCTGGTTCACAATCAAATCAAACATGTATACATCGCGAAAACGAATGGACATGGGATGGCGATGTTATAATACGTTCACAGGTTAGTTTTGCGTCCTCTTTTTGTTAACTTTTCACTTAGATTGTCCATTACTACAGTTTAGATCGGAACATAGCGGTCACCAGCGTTAAGGGGGCTTACATAGTCGACGCGTTCCCGACGCACTCGCGGCTACAAGGCTACGCATCGCAACGTTTCGTTTCGAGAGGAATTCTACAACTCTGATGCAGTTGAAATGCTATTCGTTTTTCCTTTCACTAAATGAAGCAACACATCACAGATTACAACTATCATGAGAGCAAATATACGACTTTAGGACATTGAAATGTAAGAATTGAAGCCTTACCTGTAGGCTATCTCTGCTGACTCCTGAAACGTTTGTTGGCTTGGGTCTTTTGCACGCCGCGTTCTACATAGCTGTCGTGCCTGACTTTAAATCGGCATGACCAAATAAGAAAATCGGCCGATGCCGATTCGTTAAAAAATGGCAAAAATCGGCCGGCCAATAGATCGGTCGACCTCTACAATCGACGTATGAATCTGGAATGATCGACACTTCATGTCATATGTGTTTTGAGCTCCTCAGTATTACATGACCCCCTGGAGGCCCCGCCCCTTTCCCCCATGTTACAACTTGGTGTGAAATAAAAACCACACATGACCCCCTTTTTTTTTTTTTTATCATCAATCTTTTTCTAAAGTTGTGTGGAAATATTCACATACACTTTCCCGTTTTGTAAAGGCTGGGTTTTTTCGTTCTCGCGCACGAAAGGAGATCACCTGTAGCGCAATGCGCCTTCCCAACATTTGCATGTAACGACGCCCATAAAAGGACAAGTGCACAGAGGGCTGCGAGCACGAAATGAACGATGAGAGAAAAGGCACAAAAGCAGAAGTGGAAGTTATTTTGACTCACTTCTGTGCCTATAAAAATATTTAGCAGTGCAAAAGCACCTGAAAAAGTGAACTAGGTGTAAATTAAGTGACAGGACAAGAAAACAGGAGGAAAAAAGATCTCCTGCACATCAAGGACGTCACACGGGGAAACTGCTATTTTAGTGTCTCGGCTGATGTGCGAGAAGTGTTGCACAGCATTAAATGATGTTGCGCGTGGAACTGATTTATAAGCCAGCTGTCATCCTAACAGCCTTTCAGCAGAAAATCACTAATGTGTACCAAATCTGTCTCACTGAGGGCCAAAAATTGACCATGTCCTTTCCAGCAGAAACCCATGGTATATTACCACAAATTATGTCTAATATATACCTGTAAAATTTTTCTCACTTATCTTCACTGCCAAAAAAGCTACATACGTTCAAGTTACAGCACTATCAGGGGCCTACAGACGCTGCATTTTGCCGTATTACTTTGTATTTGTGATAAAGAAATGCTATAAATATACTTGTAAGGATAAAATTATTGACAAATTGATTTGGTCTGTAAAATCAGTCATATTAAGAGCAGAGAACAACAAGATCTTCCCCATTACTGAAAAGACTGCTCTCCGCTAATATATGTACTGAAACAAACAAAAAAAAAGGTCTCATGAACTCTTCCTTGTAAGAAGCTAGTAAACCACTGAAACACCTGAAATTTGTAATTAATGTATATTTGTCTTATCATTTACATCTCTACAATGATATCCATCCATCCAGTATCTGTAGCCGCTTATCCTGTTCTACAGGGTCGCAGGCAAGCTGGAGCCTATCCCAGCTGACTATGGGCGAAAGGCGGGGTACACCCTGGACAAGTCACCAGGTCATCACAGGGCTGACACATAGACACAGACAACCATTCACACTCTCATTCACACCTACGGTCAATTTAGAGCCACCAGTTAACCTAACCTGCATGTCTTTGGACTGTGGGGGAAACCGGAGCACCCGGAGGAAACCCACACGGACACGGGGAGAACATGCAAACTCCACACAGAAAGGCCCTCGCCGGCCACGGGGCTCGAACCCGAACCTTCTTACTGTGAGGCAACAGCGCTAACCACTACACCACCGTGCCGCCATCTCTACAATGATATTTAAATTTATATTCCAATTTATCTGAATTCAAAGAATGATTTTTATGGTTTGAAGAATATTACTGCGACGGGGCTTCGGACACTAAAGGTAGTCAGTTACAACTGCCAACTATTTTGAATTGTTTCCAAAGCATTTATTAGCTTATAAAAGTTTGAAAGTAGGAATGCAATGTATAACTTCAGTTATCCTATGCTATTCGAACATTCAACACTATTTGCAAAAAATAAGAACTTGTATCATGTTCATAGTAAAGATATGAACGCTTTCATCACAAAACGCAATAAACGCCATATTAGAAATTTTGGAACCAATAGACATAGATTGTCAATAGTAAGTTCTATTCATATCTCAAATTTTTTTTTTTTTCTCAAAACGTGACACATCCCATTGCTTTTACTGCATGAAGTTCCACTTTTTTATCAAACCGCGATATCCGCCACTCTTCCGAATCGCGCTATATCCGCTCAACAAATCAGCGCTCTCGATTCGTCCAACATGGCGGTGCCTATGGTCGTTTGAAGTGACGCTGAATCGAGAACTATTCTCTGCTAAAAATGGATGATTTCGACGGATTAGAGGATAAAATTCTGGTTTCACCGAAGCCAAGAAAAAGAGGGAGGACTGTAGAATATCGTGAAATAAAGACGCAAATAAGGTATTCTGCTGGTGGAAAGGTGACACAATTTGGGTGTACTCTCAATGCACGGGACAATCGTTCTCTGTCATGTAGACAAACTTTCCAATGATGATTTCGCTTTTAATGCCGGAGAGAAGCAGGTCAGGACGTAAAATGGGACAAAAGATTAAAAGAACAAACTATTATTTTAGATGAGGCATGCAGGGTTTTCTTGTAAACTGATTTGTGCACATATCTGTATTTTAGTCCTGTTGCTAGCTTTTAAAAATTGAGTATGGGGTGAAACCATCATCGTGCCTTTACCACAGAACTCTTCAGAGCATTCTTGTCACAATGCTACAATTAAGTGTAAAGTTTCACATTTATTATACTTGGGAGGACTTTTTTTTTTTTTTAATTTAAGAAACCATATTGTGACCGTTTACTGCATGCAAAACTTACAGACTTTTGTCATTATTAATTAACTTGGATATATAGCATTTTGTGAAAAAATGGTCGAATGGGTTTATAGCATTTTGAGGAAAAAAAATAACAAAACCATCCATCCATTTATCAGGGATGAGAGTTTTCCGCTTTTCGGCGGATTTCCGCTTTTTCTGAGTAAAAATCAACCTTTTTATATTATGCCAAATCCGTTGAGATTTTTTTTTTCATTTATTGAGGGGGGTTGGGGTATGTTCCTTCGTGATACTCAAGCGTACGACGATGTTACATGTTTACATTTTCGCCATCTTTAGTCTCGCTAAGTCTCGCGATAGAATACGTGTTATCTACAATGTAATTGGCCAAAACATCGCTGGCGAGAGCATGATAGCCAATCATAACAGTTCTTACAAGAGTGTGGGAGAGAACAAAAGCCAATCATAACAGTTCTTACAAAAGTACCCGCATCTGTTCTATTTTATCGAAACTTGCACATGTTCATCGTCGCTGTGCTTCAAAAATGCGTTTCTAGTTCGTATCGGCTTTTTTACTCAAAATGGCGAATACAATTGACAAGCGAGACGAATCGAAGGTACGTGAAATCGATGCTGGTATAAAAACAGAGAGAGGACTGACGAGCTTTTGTCTTTGGCCAAAAAGCTGAAGAAGTCGAAATGATTAAATGAAAATGAGAAGTGACTGTGAACTATAAATAATTGTATAAAGTGTACATAGACATTTATCCCATAAACTTAGCATTCGTTTGATTTAATACATTGAACATGTATATGATGGTCAGTAAATCTGAATTAATGCTGACAGTTTTGAAAACAAATATTTCAAAAGACTTTTTGAAATCATATGCAACTAATGAGGACATAGGGTGACTGACCTTTTCTCCCTAAGAAATTTTATTTAATATATGAACATTTTGATAATTAATAAAACTTAAGTTTAATGTGAATTTAGTTTGTCGTTTTTGTTGATCATGAATTATAACCATACCCTTGAATGTAGAATGTGATTTTTATCTTGAATTCAAACAATACTGCTATTGATTTGAAACATATTTTCATGTAAATATATAAAAAAGACAACAGTTTTTTTTTTTTTTAATCTATTACAGCTCAGATTGCAGGACAAGTGGTTTGTAAGGCCTTATTTTTCAAAATTTTCCGGGGGGTCATCTTGAAGCCCCCCCCATTGGCTTCGGGCGCCATCTTGTTTTCTGCTTTTTTTGATGACCACCCACTCTCATCCCTGATTTATTTGTAACCGCTTATCCTGTACAGGATCACAGGCAAGCTGGAGCCTGTCCCAGCTGACTACGGGCGAAGGCGGGGTACACCCTGGACAAGTCGCCAGGTCATCACAGGGCTGACACATAGACACAGACAACCATTCACACTCACATTCACACCTACGGTCAATTTAGAGTCACCAGTTAACCTAACCTGCATGTCTTTGGACTGTGGGGGAAACCGGAGCACCCGGAGGAAACCCACGCGGACACGGGGAGAACATGCAAACTCCACACAGAAAGGCCCTCGCCGGCCACGGGGCTCGAACCCAGGACCTTCTTGCTATGAGGCGACAGTGCTGACCACTACGCCACCGTGCCACCATAACAAAATCATTTTTTTCATTTTGCATGAGTTAAGGATTATATCAGAACATGTCATATGATTTAGAGTAGTTTATAATACACTTTTCAAATAACGTTATATCAGTTTCATTTTTCAAAAATGCACAATAAAAATGGCTTTTTCTCAAATTAGCAAAACTAGATATATAGCATTTTGTGATGAAAGTCTTCATATTAATGGCATCCATCATTCTTATTATCTAAATGTCTCATACGATTTGTCAGAGAGGTGGCATACCTTGGTCATACCCTCATACTAGCCAAAGTGCCGTATATGGATAAAAAAAATAAACGATTGCGAACTCTAAACTTGAGCATGACATAAGGGCTTACGGACACTATGGCTTGAAACGTAGGAACATAGTTGCCTATAGCTTTTTATGTAATTGACACTTTGTATGAGATAACACGGGGCCTACGGACACCACAAGTGAGTTAATTGTCCTGCATTTTGTAATTCAGCAAGACATTCCAAGTACCATACAGACATATTGTGTTGTTACTAAAGACCCTTCATAGTTATTGTACTGAGCTTATTGTACGTCTCTCAGCATTGTGTACACGGGGGACCTACGGACACTACGGAAATTTTTGTCATTTTGAATCGTACCGCAGTAGTATTAGGAAGTTATATTGTGAACATGTTTGGGGTTTTTTTTTCCAATCTGGATACTTTGTAGATGAGAAATTCATTCTAAACTAGATATTAAATGCAAATTTGACATCATGAGCTTGATAAATTTGACAAAATACCTCAATAGTAAATTTGTCGCAGTGTAGACATTTCCTGCGTGGTCCAACAAGATGTATACGACAAAATGGTGTACTCCAGCCTGGAAGATGAAGAAATATGCTACACTAGCACAAACCATCCATCCAATAAGTTGAAATCATATTATATTACAATACAGATGATGTACAACCTTCCTCATTGAAAAAATTAGACGAAAAAAATCCATGAAATTGTAGCAATTTTGACTCGTGTTCATGGCCGTCAAATTTTTATTATTGCAGATATCAATGTGCAGTTTTCGACATCTGACAGTCCTTGCGGTACTTTTATCTGAAAACACTCAAACACTACAGTTATTACACTACCGTTCAAAAGTTTGGGGTCACTTTGAAATGTCCTTATTTTTGAAAGAAGAGCACTGTTCTTTTCAATGAAGATCACTTTAAACTAATCAGAAATGCACTCTATACATTGCTAATGTGGTAAATGACTATTCTAGCTGCAAATGTCTGGTTTTTGGTGCAATATCTCCATAGGTGTATAGAGGCCCATTTCCAGCAACTCTCACTCCAGTGTTCTAATGGTACAATGTGTTTGCTCATTGCCTCAGAAGGCTAATGGATGATTAGAAAACCCTTGTACAATCATGTTAGCACAGCTGAAAACAGTTGAGCTCTTTAGAGAAGCTATAAAACTGACCTTCCTTTGAGCAGATTGAGTTTCTGGAGCATCACATTTGTGGGGTCGATTAAATGCTCAAAATGGCCAGAAAAATGTCTTGACTATATTTTCTATTCATTTTACAACTTATGGTGGGAAATAAAACTGTGACTTTTCATGGAAAACACAAAATTGTCTGGGTGACCCCAAACTTTTGAATGGTAGTATATGTTTCTGTAATTCTGAAATGTGTGCGTAACATTGTCAAACATGAAATGGTTGAAAATCATTAGTGATTTAGAACATCAGCCTTTTGTTCTTTTTTTATCCCCTGCTGGCCGAAAGGCCCAAAGGGGGATTATGTTGTGGCGATGTCCATCCATCCGTCCCGGGAAGGGTACTCACCTTCTGAAATCAGCTCCTCTCAATTTTTGGAAGAATTTCATGAAACTTGGCAGGATTCTTTGTTATATGTCGGTAATACACACATTGCAATTTTGTTAAATTCGGTCACATTTTACCAGAGTTACAGCCCTTGATTAGCAAAATTATTATACTTTGACAATTTCATGAGTATGTTTTCCTTTTGAAATCAACTCCTCTTACAATTTGTGGAGGAATTTCATCAAACCTAGTAAAAGGCATTGTTCTAGTATATCGGTAGTACGCATATTGTCATTTCGTTAAATTCGGTCACATTTGACCAGAGTTGTGGCCCTTGATTAACAACCTTGTACTTTCACAATTTCATGATGTTCTTGCCTTCTGACATCAACTCCTCTGACAATTTGTGGATGAATTTCTCGAAGCTTGGCAGAAGGCCTTGTGATATGACAGTAATACGCATTGTGATTTGATTTTCGTTTGTGAAAATTTTACCAGAGTTTTGATCCTTGATTAAATAACTTTGTACTTTGACAATTTCATAGGGGTGTACGTCCTTCTGAAATCAACTCCTCTCACAATTTGTGGAGGAATTTCACCAAACTTGGCAAAAGGCTTTGTTATAATATGACAGTTATACACAGATTGAAATTTCGTTTCATTTGGGCAAATTTTGCCAGAGTGATGCCCTTTGATTATTAACAAACTTGTACTTTGGCAATTTCATCAAGGTGTTCTTGCTTTCTGAAATCAACTTCCCTCACAATTTTTATTATCTCCCACTGGCTGAAAGGCCCGAAGGGGGATTATGTCATGGCGATGTCTGTCTGTCCCAGGAAGGGAACTCAACTTCTGAAATCAACTCCTCCCACAATTTTTGGAGGAATTTCACGAAACTTGACAGGATTCTTTGTTATATCTTGGTAATACGCATATTGCAGTTTCGTTCAATTCAGTCACATATTTTACCAGATTTATGGCATAGTTGCCAGTGGGGGATACTGTGCTCTCAGAGCACACTTGTCTTTTTTTTTTTTTTTTTAATCTGAAAAGTGCTCTCTTATGCTCCTTAGATACAAGCATTTATTTTCTGTAACATTTAATTTTGTGCTGGAAAACGAACATTTGGACTCTAAAATGTTTTTGTACTGACTTGATAATGTAGAAGTTATAAAATAGAAATCTATAGCAAAGTTTGTATGAAGGGGGAAAAATAGGGTGCCTAAGACTTTTGTACAGTACTGTCTGTTAATTGTATTTACTGTAGAAAACAAAAGATTAGAGCCCAACATGTATAATAATTTTACTGATGCTGTCCGACACCAGTCAGCAAAGCTGCGTTCAAACTGTGTGTTCAAAACTCCAAATTCTACCATTAGGGTAGAAATCGGGCAGCTCGCGACCCCCTACCTCCCCCAGAACTCCTGATGGTGAATGTAAAACCCCGTATGTACACGCACACTAGTTTCTGTCTCACGCAAGTGGTTTGTGAAAGGCCGACATGAAAAATGTAAAGGTTTTGACAGAAGAAAGAGGAAGTCCCATATGAAGGCTAATACAGTTTTGCTCTGAGACACTAGCCACTTATTTTTGAACTGCTGCTCAGAGTAAAGAACGGTCTGTCTTCTTCCGCATACACGAGTTAAAAGGTGCCAATGATTGGTTAGTGTCGCTGTGATTGACAGGAGAGAGAGAGATAAAGTTCCATATTCTTAAATGCTGATGATAAGTTTCTATTTCAATCTGTACAGAAGTATCCAGAAGGAGTTTTGAAGAGCCACCACCGTTAGAGCAAAACACTGTCTCCAAATACCGATCCAAGAGGGTAAGGGTTTATATACTCAGTGTATCCGCTCAGGCATGCTGAGATTACACATATCTGTTCTCATGGAGGAAATGGTACGGGTCAGATTATTATATAAAAGTTATAGAGACTTCATACACGTGATGATAAAAATACTATTTTGCGTCCTCTGTAGAAGTGGAACACCACAGAGGACCGGTACCTGAAAGCAGGAGTTAGGAAGTACGGTGAAGGGAAGTGGTCCAAAATCCTGAAACAGTTTGATTTCGAAGACCGGACCAGCGTCATGCTGAAGGACAGGTGGAGGACGTTAAAGAAACAGGAAAAGGTTTGAACTCGGACCTCTACAGCGATTTGTTTTTCTGTGGTACTGAAACTTTAATGATGCTGTGCCATCGACAGATTCTTTGTTTCAAAGTTAAATTGCAAATAAAAAATATCAGTTACATTTTTAAGGTGCCTCAGTGTGGAAGCTTTTCCCTGCATCTCTACAGTACAAAAATGTCCATCAAACTTATTACTGTGAGTGTTTTGTTTTTTTAGAATAAAAAAATGTTTTAATCTTATTTTTTTAAACTGCATATATGCTTGAAAAGATGCATGTTGAAGCCATTGTAGCAGAAATAATACAGAAAAAAATGCTCCAAATAAATGGGAGTGGATGTACATGTGTCTCTGTTCTAATTTAAATTAAAACCTATGAAGATGAATATATGATGTGGGTTTCTGATGCAGTCAGTGTGAACACAACACACGGCACACCACAGAAATTACCTGGCAACACCCTGGAATAGCATAACTACACCCGAGCAATACACTAGAAACCACCTGGAATGCCATAGCAACTGCCCAGCAGCAACCTTGTAACCACCTCGGATACCATAACTGCCTAGCAACCACCATACCATCGCAAGACCCAAACAGCACCCTTTTTGTACCGTAATTCTGAAAAATGAAGACTGTCCAGAACAGAAAAATGCTGGATGTGAAATATGTACTTATCTCAACCAGAAGTGAAGTTTGATGAAAATGGAAATACCACCTGGAACACCATGGCAACCACCTACGTGTACAGTGGTGCTTGAAAGTTTGTGAACCCTTTTGGAGAATTTTCTATATTTCTGCATAAATATGACCCAAAACATCATCAGATTTTCACACAAGTCCTAAAAGTAGATAAAGAGAACCCAGTTAAACAAATGAGACAAAAATATTATACTTGGTCATTTATTTATTGAGGGAAATGATCCAATATTACATATCTGTGAGTGGCAAAAGTATGTGAACCTCTAGGATTAGCAGTTCATTTGAAGGTGAAATTAGTCAGGTGTTTTCAGTCAATGGGATGACAATGAGGTGTGAGTGGGCACCCTGTTTTATTGAAAGAACGGGGATCTATCAAAGTCTGATCTTCACAACACATTTGTGGAAGTGTATCATGGCACAAACAAAGGAGATTTCTGAGGAGCTCAGAAAAAGCATTGTTGATGCTCATCAGGCTAGAAAAGGTTACAAAACCATCTCTAAAGAGTTTGGACTCCACCAATCCACAGTCAGACAGACTGTGTACAAATGGAGGAAATTCAAGACCATTGTTACCCTCCCCAAGAGTGGTCGACCAACAAAAATCACTCCAAGAGCAAGGCATGTAATAGTCAGCGAGGTCACAAAGGACCCCAGGGTAACTTCTAAGCAACTGAAGGCCTATTTCACATTGGCTAATGTTAATGTTCATGAGTCCACCATCAGGAGAACATTGAACAACAATGGTGTGCATGGCAGGATTGCAAGGAGAAAGCCACTGCTCTCCAAAAAGAACATTGCTGCTCGTCTGCAGTTTGCTAAAGATCACGTGGGCAAGCCAGAAGGAAAAATGCTTTGTGGACGGATGAGAGCAAAATAGAACTTTTTGGTTTAAATGAGAAGCGTTATGTTTTTGTAAAAAGGAAAACACTGCATTCCAGCATAAGAACCTTATCCTATCTGTGAAATATGATAGTGGTAGTATCATGGTTTGGGCCTGTTTTGCTGCATCTGGGCCAGAACGGCTTGCCATCATTGATGGAACAATGAATTCTGAATTATACCAGCGAATTGTAAAGGAAAATGTCAGGACATCTGTCCATGAACTGAATCTCAAGAGAAGGTGGGTCATGCAGCAAGACAACGACCCTAAGCTCACAAGTCGTTCTACCAAAGAATGGTAAAAGAAGAATAAAGTTAATGTTTTGGAATGGCCAAGTCAAAGTCCTGACCTTAATCCAATGGAAATGTTGTGGAAGGACCTGAAGCGAGCAGTTCATGTGAGGAAACCCATCAACATCCCAGAGTTGAAGCTGTTCTGTACGGAGGAATGGGCTAAAATTCCTCCAAGCCGGTGTGCAGGACTGATCAACAGTTACCGGAAATGTTTATTTGCAGTTATTGCTGCACAAGGAGGTCACACCTGATACTGAAAGCAAAGGTTCACATACTTTTGCCACTCACAGATATGTAATATTGGATCATTTTCCTCAATAAATAAATGACCAAGTATAATATTTTTGTCTCATTTGTTTAACTGGGTTCTCTTTATCTACTTTTAGGACTTGTGTGAAAATCTGATGATGTTTTAGGTCATATTTATGCAGAAATATAGAACATTCTAAAGGGTTCACAAACTTTCAAGCACCACTGTAAGTTTTTGTTCAGTTCACAATCAGGAAGCAGACAGAGTGGACAGGTACAGTATATTATTGTTTCATCCTATGAATATCATGCTGATGGCAACAAAGAATTCAGCCTTCAAAGGATTCTGCACTGTAAGCTTGACATTTATAGGAGATGATATAAAAAAAGGATACATGATTAATATGATGACAAGATGAACAATGAATCCCAAAATGAAATCAAGTGAGTTTCAGGTCATATTTATGCAGAAATATAGAAAATTCTAAAGGGTTCACAAATTTTCAAGCACCACTGTAGTCGCTCCCTAGAAAATACTTGGAATACAATAGCAACTGCCTTGCAACCACCTGGAATACCCTAGCAAATCCATAGACACCACCTGGAATACCATAGCAAGATCTTAGCAACCACTTGGAAATATCATAGCAACAGTCTACACTGTCAGAAATAGGGGTACAGTAGGAGCCTGTTTCTGTCCCCCAAGGTATAAGCTACATGAAGGTACCCCCTAGGGCTCATTATTGGACCTCAAGGTAGCTGTGTGTCTCTTTTTGGGGCCAAAAAGGTACATATACGTTCCCAATCAGTACTGTATATAAAGTGTACAAATGAGTACCTTAAAGTGTACTGCCCCAGTGACAAGCTGTTGTAGCCCTGAAGGTACAATAATGTACTTTATATTCTGAGAGTGTAGCAACGTTCTAGCAATGTTTGTACGACTACTATTATTATTTTTTAAGCATTCTTTCTTTCCAACTTTCTTTCACTATCCAAATGGTGTTATCCAATGAAGTACCACAACACACATGTACATTCAGTGCCTGATGCAGATGAAACGAAGACCTGTGCCCCAAATCAGCATTTAATTAAAGATGCACTATATCTAATTAAACTGTGTTAAGTTATTTAGCTCTACCTCTGGCAGCATAATGAAGTAAACACAGTGCTGGTTTTATTTCTGTGTGAATACACACAAGGAAATAGAAACGCTGTTATGACAATTATGCAAACCTACGCACTATAATCCTCTAAATGAAACATAAGGCCTCCAGGAATTTGATTCACCAGCAGTCTGTTGGTTAGAATAAACAACTGTCTAATCATAGCTGGATTGATGACTGACTGTAAATTGCTGCTAGGTGTAATTGAAGTGCGTGCGTGCATAGGGCCCGGTGATGGACTGATGGCTCATTTAGAACGTATTCCTGCTTTGCACCCAGTGTTCCTTCAGATCTACCGTGACCCTGACCAGGATAAAGTAACTACTGAGTGATGGTAGATCCATCATGTAAAACTGACATTGTGAATGATTATGTACACTATGCACATTTTTTTTCTTTCTCCCTCCATTCCTGCTCTTTGCTCTCTCTCTCCTTCATTGTGTGTGTGTCATCAGTCTGGAATGCTCCTCTAATCCAGCATCTCTAAACTGTTTCAGATGAAAACTCTACATCAGCAGCACAACTGCAACATTTATTCTAAATCCCAAATATATCACACTCACTGTATCTCCGTGATGAACGATGCTTTTGATTCCGTACTAATTCCTCCAGTCCTGAAGCAGTTGGTGATGCTCATTCTGCTTTGCTTGCATTCTTTCTCCCTTTCGTTCTTACTTTCTTTTTCACACCTTACTTCAGGACTTCCTTCCTTCCAGATTTTCTTCCTTACAGATATCCCTATGTACGTTCTTCCTTTCTTCATTCCAGTCTTCCCTCATTACAGATTTCCTACTTTCCTTCTAGACTTCCTTCCATCCAGAATTCCTTCAGAACTTACCTCTGGAATTCCTTCTTTCCTTTCGTCTTTCCTGACTTCCTTCTCTCCAGACTTACAGACTTGTTTCCTTCCTGACTTACAGACCTATTCCCTTCCTTACAGACTCAGACTTACAGATTTCTTACCTTCCTTCCAGACTGACAGATTTTCTTCCTTCCAGACTTTCACACTTCCTTCCTTCCTTCCTTCCTTCCTTCCTTCCTTCCTTCCTTCCTTCCTTCCTTTCAGACTTAGATTTCTTTCCTTCCTCCCAGTAGCTCTGTAGTTTTTAGCTCTTTAAACCTTTTTTTTCCACCTTTTTAAAATTTTTTGCTCTTCTTACGAAGACGTAGTGTGTTTAACTATATAACATGGATTTATTTAACTTTAACACGCAACCAGGAGCCAGTTATCTCACTTATTCAAGAGAGGAGCTGCTGGCCCTGAAAACAATGGGACGAGCCGGGATACGATACCCCATGCCGGTGGAGCTGAGGAGGAAACCCAGGGGCTGCAAAGCTGGAGCTAAGCTAAAGGCTAGGCTAGCGGACAACCGGCGGCGCTACAAACCATCCATTCCCTCTGTTATCATGGGGAATGTGAACTCGCTGCCGAATAAAGTCGATGAGCTTTCCGCTCTGAACAACCAGCGGATTTACTGGGGAGAGCAGCTTATTTATCTTTACGGAGACATGGCTAACACACCTTGTACCGGATGCTAACGTGGACCTGTGGGGATTCACTGCTGTGAGAGCCGACAGAGACACTAACACGTGGGAAAAGCAAAGGTGGGGGATTCATCATTTATGTTAACAATTGCTGGTGTAACCCGGGACATATCTCCGTAAAGACAGTTTTATGTTGCCCGGACTTGGAGCTGCTAGTCGTTAGCCTGCGGCCATATTATCTGCCGAGGGAGTTCAGTCATGTGATCACCATCTGTGTTTACATCCCTCTGAAGGCAGATGCAGCCGCTGCATGTGAGAGGATTCATTCGGTCACAGCAAGGCTGCAGACACAGCACCCTGAGGCATTTATCATCATTTCTGGGGACTTTAATCACGCTACTTTGGACTCTACTTTGGCTGCTTTTTACCAGGCTGTGGATTGTCCAACAAGGAACAACAGGACAATTGACTTGCTGTATGCTAGTGTGAGGGATGCATACAGAGTCACACCCCTCCCCCCACTGGGGAAGTCTGACCACAACCTGGTTCTTCTACAGCCGAAGTACACCCCCCTGGTTCAAAGGCAGCCTGCAACAACTAGCTCCATCAGGAGGTGGTCCCCTGAAATGGAAGATGCCCTCAGAGACTGCTATGACATCACGGACTGGGATGTGCTGCTTAGCCCACACTGTGAGGACATAGAGGGGCTGACACAGTCTGACAGATTACCTCAACTTCTGTGCAGACGTGGTCTCCCCCACTAAGACTGTACAGTGTTACCCTAATAATAAGCCATGGGTAACACAGGAAGTCAAAGCTGTCCTCAACAGGAAGAAGGCTGCCTTCAGGAGCAGGGATAGGGAGGCGATGAAAGCAGCACAGCAGGAGGTGAAACGCTGCATGAGGGAAGCTAAGGACAGCTACAGGAGAAAGGTGGAGCAGAAGCTGAAGGAGAACAGCATGAGGGAGGTCTGGGAAGGTGTGAAAACCATCACAGGCCACAATACAAAGACCAGAGTTGTTGAGGGGACAGTGGAGAGGGTGAACGAGTTGAATGACTTCTTCAATCGGTTCAACCAGCCCACATTCCCCCACCCACCCTCTCCCTCACTGCAGCCATCTCTCTTTCTTCCCTCAACACACCTCCCCCCAGTCATCACAGCAGCCCCCTCCTCCCCCACCTCAACACAGACTCCTCTATGCATTACTGCAGACCAGGTCAGAGGTCAACCGAGGAAGCTTCACCCCAGGAAAACAGCAGGCCCGGACAAGGTGTGTCCACGACTACTGAAGACCTGCGCTGCTGAACTGGGTGAACCACTCCAATGCATCTTCAACCTCAGCCTGCAGCTAGGGAGAGTGCCAACCCTCTGGAAGACATCATGTATCATTCCAGTTCCCAAAAAGAATCGGCCCACCGAGCTGAACGACTTCCGACCGGTGGCACTCACTTCACATCTGATGAAGACGTTGGAGCGGCTCTTCCTCAACCTCCTCAGACCCCAGGTACAACATGCCCAGGACTGTCTGCAGTTTGCGTACCGAGCAGGTGTTGGTGTGGAAGATGCCATCCTCTACCTGCTACACTGAGCCCAATCGCATCTGGATAAGGGAAATGGCACAGTGAGGATCCTCTTCTTGGACTTCTCGTGTGCCTTCAACACCATCCAGCCCCTACTGCTTCAGGACAAACTGAACAGGATGTGAGTGGACCCCTGCCTGGTCACCTGGATCTCCAGCTACCTCACTGACAGGCCGCAGTACATCAGGCTGAAGGACATCACGTCTGACACTGTAATTAGCAGCACCGGAGCACCCCAGGGCACAGTGCTGGCCCCTCTTCTCTTCACCCTGTACACCGCGGACTTCTGCTACAACTCGGAGCTGTGTCACATTCAGAAGTTTGCCGATGACCCAGCCATCGTTGGGTGTATCAGTGACGACAGAGAGGAGGAGTATAGGAGCCCGGTGAGGGACTTTGCTGTGTGGTGCAACAGGAACCATCTGCAGCTCAACACGTCGAAGACCAAGGAGCTGGTCATTGGCTTTGGGAGGTCCAGACCAAGGTCACAACCAGTTCTGATTGAGGGAGTCGAGATGGAGGCTGTGGATTCCTATAAGTACCTCGGGCTGTGGCTGGACAGCAAGCTGGACTGGACTTGCAACACCAGTCAATTATACAAGAAGGGACAGAGAAGGCTATACTTCCTTAGGAGGCTGCGGTCCTTTAACATCTGCAGGAAACTCCTGTGGATGTTCTATCAGTCTGTGGTCGCCAGTGTCCTGTTTTACACCGTGGTGTGCTGGGGGGCAGCACATCCAAGAAGGACACATCCAGGCTGGACAAACTGATCAGGCGGGCCGGCTCTGTGGTCGGCATGAAGCTGGACTCTCTGGTGACGGTGGCAGAGAAGAGGCCTATGGACAAACTATTGAACATCATGGACGATGCCAGTCACCCTCTGCACACCGTCATCAGCAACCAGATGAGCCTGTTCAGTGACAGAATGCTCCTTCCCAAGTGCAGGACGAACAGACTCAAAAACTCCTTTGTCCCTCATGCCATCAGACTGTACAACTCCTCTCTGGGGGGGGGGGGTAACAGGGGGAGAGAGGATGGGAAGGAGCAGTAGCCTAGCCTAACAATAAGCAATACCAGACAATGTGCAATATAAAGTGCAATATCTTTCCTGCTTCCCCCCACACACACTTACCCTAACCCCACTTTCCCCCTCCCCCTTCTTCTCTTCCCCATATATTATTATTTTATATTTGTATATGTAATTACTTAATTTATTTTAATTTATCTAGAAGTTTTCTCTATTTCTTTTCTCTGTTTATCTGTAACAATGCTGCTGGAATCTTAATTTCCATGAGGGAACCCTCCCAAAGGGATCAATAAAGTTTTATCTAATCTAATCTAATCTAATCTAATCTAATCTAATCTAATCTAATCTAATCTAATCTAATCTAATCTAATCTAATCTAATCTAATCTAATCTAATCTAATCTAATCTAATCTAATCACACTCCCCTCCTTCCACAATTCATTCCTTCCTTCCTGACTTAGAGATTTCTTTCTTTCCAGACAAACAAACTTCTTTCCAGACTAACAGACTTCCTTCCTTCCTTCCTTCCTTCCTTCCTTCCTTCCTTCCTTCCTTCCTTCCTTCCTTCCTTCCTTCCAGACTTAGATTTCTTTCCTCCATTCCTTCCTTCATTCCTTTCAGACTTCCTTCCACAATTCCTTCCTTCCTGACTTAGACTTCCTTCTTTCCAGACTAACAGACTTCCTTCCTTCCTGATCTCCACACTTCCTTCCTTCCTTCCTTCCTTCCTTCCTTCCTTCCTTCCTTCCTTCTTGACTTACAGATTTCTTTCTTTCCAGACTAACAGACTTCCTTCCTTCCTTCCTTCCTTCCTTCCTTCCTTCCTTCCTTCCTTCCATCCAGACATTCCAGTCTTCCTACCTTCCTTCCAGACTTGGATTTCTTTCCTCCATTCCTTCCTTCATTCCTTCCAGACTTCCTTCCACAATTCCTGACTTACAGACTTCCTTCCTTCCTTCCTTCCTTCCTTCCTTCCTTCCAGATCTCCACACTTCCTTCCTTCCTTCCTTCCTTCCTTCCTTCCTTCCTTCCTTCCTTCCTTCCTAACAGACTTCCTTCCTTCTGAACAGCCTGTATTCCTTCCAGACTTCCTTCCTTTGGACTTATAGAAATCAAATGATGTTTGTACCCCAGTTATGTCCACTTTTTTGACCTGGGGGAAAATTTGTTGTAAATAACTAGTATACTGTGTGTGTGTGTGTGTGTGTGTGTGTGTGTGTGTGTGTGTGTGTGTGTGTGTGTGTGTGTGTGTGTGTGATATATTTTAATTAATTATGCTTAGCTGACTGCCATACAGTTTGACCCAAGTAATAGAGTGTAATGTGTGAATATTAATATATAAAATACATTTATTAATGTAATTATATGTATTTTTTTTATATTTTGCATCCCAGTCTGTATTTCTTTCTAATTGTTTCTCGAGATTTCTCTTATCCTCTGCCTTGCTTCTGTCTTTCCTTACCACTCTCAACCTCTCCTCATTTTTCTCGCTCTCTCTTCTTGCTTTCCCACAATGTCTTGTCTTCTGTTGCTCCCTCAATTCCCCCCAACCCCCCAGTCAGTAACAGGTGTGAGTGTATGAGCTCAGTAGGTTCTCATGCTCAGTGCACTTGCACAGCTGTGGGACAAAACTAACGTGGAACAAACGCATCAAAATCCCCCCCCCCCCCCCACACACACACACACATTAAACTCGACACAGAGAGACACTAAAACTACGATGGTTGGTTCACTAATACAAAACATACATTCATACACTAATATACAAGCTGTGTAGCTGATGTTGGGAATCAGATACAGAATCAAGTGTATGAAAGGAGACCGATTAGTATGGTCGTGAAGGATGCTAAGAAGATGAGAGATTTGTGATTTGTAATATTTGATGTGCTAGTTCAAAGATAATTAATCTAATTTAATGTCCATCTTCCAAGCTACTAATAAAGCATTCAACATACAACAGTAGACCAATTCTGCAGGAAATCCACTGACCAGGTAACACTGCTTGACTGTAAGATGAACATAGGTAGATTGATGGACAGATGGATATCCTTCTCCCCTCCCAAAGGTGTTCTATTGGACTCCGATCCAGTGACTGGGAAAGCCACTGAAGAACATTGAACTTATTGTCATGTTCAGGAAACCTGTTTGAGACAACTTTGGCTTTGACACGGTGCATTATCATGCTGGAAATAGCCATTAGAAGGTTTGTAAATTGCGGCCATGAAGTGATGCACATGGTCAGTAAGAATTCTCAAATAGGCTGTTATTCAACCCATGGTTGACTTTTATTAACGGACCCAAAGTGTGCCAAGAAAACGTTCCCCACATCATTATACCACCTTCACCAGCCTGGACTGTTAGCACAAGGTAGGTTGGATCCATGGATTCGTGCTGGTGGCACCAAATTCTGACCCTACCATCTGTGTGCTTCAGGAGAAATCAAGATTCATCAGACCGGGCTATGTTTTTCCAGACTTCAGCTGTCCAGTTTTGGTGAGCCTGTGCCCACTGCAGTTATAGCTTTCTGTTCTTGGCTGACAGAAGTGGTACCTGATGTGGTGTTCTGCTGTTGTAGCTTATCCGCATCAAGGTTTGACGTGTCATGCATTCTGAGATGCTTTTCTGCTCACAACAGTTGTACAGAGTGGTGATTTGAGTTATTGTAGCCTTTCTGTCAGCTCAAACCAGTCTGGACATTCTCTATTGATTTCTTTCATCAGCAAGGCATTTCCATCCATAGAACTGCAATTAACTGTTTTTTTTTTTCCTTTATTGAACCATTCTGCATAAACTCTAGAGACTGTTGTGTGCGAAAATCACAGGAGATCAGCAGTTAGAGAAATATTCAAACCAGCCCGTCTGGCACCAATAATCCTGCCACAGTCAAAATCACAGAGATCACATTTTTCCCCATTCTGATGGTTGATGTGAACATTTCCTGAAGCTTCTGACCTGTATCTGAATGATTTTAATAATTGCACTGCTGCCACATGATTGGCTCATTAGATAATTGAATGAATGAGCAGGAGAAGAAGAAGAACAACTTTATTCATCACACATACACTTGTGAAATTCCTCTCTGCATTTAACCCATCTGAAGCAGTGAACACACACACATACCCAGAGCAGTGGGCAGCTGCACTACAGCGCCTGGGGAGCAGTAGGGGTTAGGAGCCTCACTCAAGAGCACTTCAGCCTAAGGCTGCCCCGTGTTAGCCTAACCTGCATGTCTTTGGACTGTGGGGGAAACCCACACAGACACGAGGAGAACATGCAAACTCCACACAG
The DNA here is from genome assembly GCF_027579695.1 of Neoarius graeffei. Classification (NCBI taxonomy): domain Eukaryota; kingdom Metazoa; phylum Chordata; class Actinopteri; order Siluriformes; family Ariidae; genus Neoarius; species Neoarius graeffei. Next base: position 29,143,638 of record NC_083587.1, read on the forward strand.
AAAGGCCCCCATCGGCCACTGGGCTCGAACCCAGAACCTTCTTGCTGTGAGGCGACAGTGCTAACCAAACACATTTACATGTTTTAATTTAATGAAGAAGGATACATTGTACATATTATCCACAAAGCAATTAGCTCCTGTTATCACTTTTATAGCAGTTACAAACAGTCGATCCATCACCAGCCTCACTTTTTATTCTTTCTTGAAGTTAATATGACAAAGATTACTTTAAATGTAAAAGAACAACTATTCCAGCCCTGCAATAACCTGGCGACTTGTCTAGGGTGTACCCCGCCTTTCGCCCATAGTCAGCTGGGATAGGCTCCAGCTTGCCTGCGACCCTGTAGAACAGGATAAGTGGCTGCAGATAATGGATGGATGGATGGAACAACTGTTCTTCCAAAACGTATCGAAAGCTATTATATCAAAATTGAAATTCTTTTAAAATCCATTTCATATAAACATGTGTTTATGTTGCAGCCAGATCTAAATTTTTTTGAACATTAATTTAACATGTTTAAACAGTGCTGTTGTACAAATGCACAGTAAAACACAAAGTTCAACCAGGAAAAATAATGTATCACCTCCGTCTCTGCAAAACAGTCCATCATTTAGTCCATTATTGAGATCATGGACTATTCTCACAGCAGTGACACTGGTACAAGTGTACATGTTCCCATGGCTGGGTTGTTCTCAGGACCTCACAGTGTTCACAGAAACCTGATATCTACAAGTGTGACAATCAGATTTAATATCACAATGGGAAATCTGTAACCAGCAATTAACACAGCTGACACACACTACATTTGGCTGGAACATGCTTTCCAGTAGTCTATTAGTAAAACTGTCCAGCAGACAAACAGTGCAAAAATGAACGACAGAACTAAAATGGCAACCACAAAGCATGTGTAACTATAATAAAGCTAGAATTTGGCTGTAGTGAGATCAATAAACCTTCCTGTTTGTGAATAGTTCACAAACAGAGCAGCTGCTTCAAACTACCTGGCTCATCATGAGGGGAACGGAGATGTAGCAATGCGACTGATTTCTATTTCACGCTCTAAAACCTGTTGGACTATTGTTACTAGATGTTTTGTAAATATTTAAAAGATTAAACATTGATTGCAATGTTTAATCTGGAAATATTCAGGAAACATTTCACTAGCGAGTCTAGGATGCTAGGTAGAAGGCAAAACATACTGCTAACTTATCTCTATGCTATGTTCATCTCTTGCTAACACTTACTAAAATTGTAACAGGATGTTAAGATGTATTATAAATAAAAAGCAAGGATGGATAATTGACTCGTCACAATTTTAACGTAGACCATCTACATGGTTTCTGAAGGACACCTAGAGTTAGCATTAAGTACAGAAGTGTCAACATTGCTAACAAGAAAATCCTAGCAGGGAAAAAAGAAAGAAATTAAACAAATTGTCTGGCCAAACAGAAACACAAAATATTCAATATATATATAAAAAAAAAGAAAGTTATGAGAGAATATAATTGCCGTATTATTTTACAGTCTGTCTGTTGATACATACATACAAAAAAAGAACACATTCGACCATTTTGTATACAGTTAATTTATTTATTTTTTTAAATTTCAGATCCAGCCAGCCTTTTTTGGTTGCAAATTTAATAAAAAGTCTTAGGTACCCTATTTTTTTTTCAAACTTTGTTATAGATTTCTATTTTATCGAGTCAGTACAAAAACATTTTAGAGTCCAAACATTAGTTTTCCAGCACAAAATTAAATGTTACAGAAAATAAACGTTTTTATTTTTTTCATGGTCCAAATCCTGCGCTCTGATTGGCTGGCTTGCGGGTTCGTATCCTACGGTACAGACCCTGGTTACGGACCTCTGGCAACTTGCTTGCTCACAACAATAACAAGCATAGTAGCAATTTTTGTCAACATTTATTTTCGCATTTCTCAGGAGAATAGCATTAATTTTACATCATGGATAGCGATAACGACAATCTTCACAGCAAAAGCAAGTTTTACTACCCTGAGGAAGAAGAAATAAAAGAAAACATTTCAGGAGAAAGCTAAAAACCTCTAACTGTTGCTAACGCCAAGCAAAAACATGACTGAATCCTGAATGACTCCTATTTGTATAAATAGGGGACTACATAGGCAGCAAAATGTAGTTTTTTTCCTGCCATGGAAGTGCACTTGCATACCGAGGAGGAAGCCATTTGCATTACAGCCGTGAATGAGGATTCAAAATGGCGGCTCGCCTCAGCTCGGCTCGGTTTTCCCTTTTGGCCGCTCTCGTTTTCTGTTAGAGTTTGGTAAAGAAAAAAATAAATATATTATTTACCAGCTTAAGGTTGGTCCGTATGGTGAAATACTGTGACCTCGGCCTTGAATACTGACCTCGGCCCAGAGGACCTCCCAGCTGGTAAATAACATATATGTATCTGAGCAGCATATTACATAAGAGCCCACTTTTCAGATTAAAAAAAGAAACCATAATGAAGGCTGCTGGGTTTTGGTGCAAAATGAAGAAGCGAGTGTGACAGTCAAAGTGTCCAGAAGAACTGTGGCTGGTTCTGTAAGATGCTCAGTAAAACCTACAGCTCATTTCCTTATCAAACTGCACTCACTGTACCTGAGACTACTATTTTTTTTTTAAAGCAAAGGTTTGTCTCACACCAAATACTGACTTTGTTTCATTTATCATGGCTTACTGCTTACTGTTTATAGTATTTTTTAAATGTAGAAACATTTCATGTCATTATTTTTAAGCCATTTTTGGTCTACAGCATTTCTTTATATGTACCTAAGACTTTTGCACAGCACTGTATGTAGGTCATGATACCATCAAGCATGTTTGTGGTGCGTGTGATTTTGAAGACAGTGAGGATATTGGTAATATTAGTGTCATTGTTGTTGGTTTTTTTTCCAGACCAAAGAGATTATACAGTCCTGCCTTCTTGTTTTCTCCTGGCTCACAGGGAAAGGTTCGTGTAGATAAAGTCGGCACAAAGTAAAAGTACCTGCTCTGAAAAAGAAATGTGCCCCTTCCGCTTCAGTGAGTGAATTTTATCCATGCTTAAGCTGGAAAATCATCAACTTTTTCACGTCACCCATATCGCCAAAGCAAATGGGGTTTAAAATAGTAAATGCTTTGACTACTCTGTAGATGTTGCCCATCATATTGCAGAACACTAATATTAGCCTCCATTACATTGTATTTATGTACAGCATTTTCAAACTATACAATGCTATACTGGCGGCATGGTGGTGTAGTGGGTAGCGCTGTCGCCTCACAGCAAGAAGGTCCGGGTTCGAGCCCCGTGGCCGGCGAGGGCCTTTCTGTGTGGAGTTTGCATGTTCTCCCCGTGTCTGCGTGGGTTTCCTCCGGGTGCTCCGGTTTCCCCCACAGTCCAAAGACATGCAGGTTAGGTTAACTGGTGACTCTAAATTGACCGTAGGTGTGAATGTGAGTGTGAATGGTTGTCTGTGTCTATGTGTCAGCCCTGTGATGACCTGGCGACTTGTCCAGGGTGTACCCCGCCTTTCACCCATAGTCAGCTGGGATAGGCTCCAGCTTGCCTGCGACCCTGTAGAACAGGATAAAGCGGCTAGAGATAACGAGATGAGATGAGACAATGCTATACTATAGTTAGTTTAGATTTCTTTTGTGTTACATTCTGTATTACTTTTGGACAATTGTACATTCAAGATCTCTTATATCATGTATCAAAGCACTCGTTCAAGTCGTTCCTGATCACCAGCTGCTTCATGACATAAACTAAAGGTAGACAAGAAAAAATGCCGTAGTTTATGTGTATATTCTTCCCACTGCCTGCTTTCTTCATGACTATGTTCATATTTGCTGAATGGTAACACAATTTAATTTAGGGTCATGTTTGATGGTGGTTCTGCTTCTCCTCCACTTCAGTCTCACTCTTTCTTATCCCTCCATCCAGAGTAAAGTGACGACAGCTGTGTCCAATGCACACCGGCCGTGTGTGGAAATGTTCAAAAACGCAAGAGAAACTCGATATCTCTGTGAACTGCCTGGCAGATTACGGACTTTTCATTAAACTTTCAGGCAGTTCCATTACTTAATAGAACATTTGAAGAAAGCATCCACTAGCAGGAATGATTTATTTTTTAAAATTATTATTATTTCATCACTTTTCAAAAACTAATCAGTAGTCAGCTGATCAAGTGGCTAGACACCGGATCTGTCTCAGCTCTAAAGGCACAATTTGTCCAAAATTTAAATGTGCAAAATGTTCCTTTGATTCCAAATGGAGTTCATAAAACCAAGGCGTGTTTGGTATCTGAAGCATCGTTACTTTTGTATTGGTACTATGAAGCGAATGTGGTAATCACTGTATGTTTAAACTTGCCTCACAAGGCAAAGACACTAGGGATGTACTGTAACTGAATACCAATTCAAATATGAATACAAGGTGAAAAATTTGTTTTAGTTTATTTATTTATTTATCCATCCATCCATCCATCCATCCATCCATCCATCCATCCATCCATCCATCCATCCATCCAGAAAGCTTGCCCAGTTCACACAGCATCTTGTTGGGACCACAGCTGTGCATCAGGACACAACAACAACAAAATGCATGAGCAGGAGGTTTTTTTATTTCATGCAGACATGAGCAAGTGGTTAGGTATGAAGTTTACAAGACAATGGAAAACCTGGTTCATTAACATGAGCATCCATCCATCCTCCATAATCGCTTATCCTGTACAGGGTCACGGGCAAGCTGGAGCCTATCCCAGCTGACTATGGGCGAGAGGCAGGGTACACCCTGGACAAGTCACCAGGTCATCACAGGGCTGACACAGAGACAAACAAACATTCACATTCACGGTCAATTTAGAGCCACCAATTAGCCTAACCTGCATGTCTTTGGACAGTGGGGGAAACCGGAGCACCCGGAGGAAACCCACACAGTCATGGGGAGAACATGCAAACTCCACACAGAAAGGACCCCATCAGTGACAGGGCTCGAACCCAGAACCTTCTTGCTGTGAGGCAACAATGCTAACCACTACACCACCATGCCGCCCCATGAGCATTCATTCATTCATTCATTCATTCATTCATTCATCTATCTTGAGTAACTGTCTGATCAGGGTCATGGTGGTTTAAATGAATTTGATTATATTTTGTGAAATAGAACCAACTAAATTCATCAGAACATCACAGGCAGGTACAAGTAAGGTATAATCTACAGCGAGTCGGTCATTATTGTGAAATAAATCATGACAAGGTGATGCAGGGCCCCGACACGAAGTGGATGCACTTTACATTATCACACTTATTACATAGCTACTTGCTAAAGAAATCAATACTTTGACACAAAATATTGACCTTAAAATTATTTTATTGCTTCCATGAAAAAAAAAAAATCTGTTAGATTCTATGGTTGGAACTGCATCCATAGCAATATAAACTCTGTAGCCTTCTCAAAATTAGCCTATATAGCATTATAATTCACATTAAACTAAACATTAAAATTAATACAGTATTAGAAAAATCTTCTTTGGTGTTTTCTGATGAAGTAACACTCCCCCCACCCCCCAGGGTGTCACAAATAAGCTGACATTGTTAATTAAATCTACACAATTTACTCGACTTCTTTCTGTTGATTCATATGATTGGACGTGGTCCTCCAGAGAATATGATCAGAAATGTCCATAGCAACACCGTAATTGACCAATCAGAATTGAATATTCAACAAAGGTGTGTAATAAACAAAAATAATAACTGCATGAGCAGGATTAACTCTAGTTTAGACCAATTATGAACTCGAGTGATGGAGATGAAGTTGATGGAATGTCTGCCAGAATTAACAGACCATGCTGACTGTGCTGAAATTTCTGTTTTCCCTCCTAATGTTTTGTTTCCAGGGTGTAGTGATTGGGATATATCCTACACTGATCAGCCTTAGCATGATGACCACTAACAGGTGAAGTGAGTGTTTGATTATCTCATTACAGTGGCACCTGTCGAGGGGTGGGATATATTAGGCAGCAAGAGAACAGTCAGTTCTCAAAGTTGATGTGCTGGAAGCAGGTAAAATGAGCAAGCGTAAGGATCTGAGTGACTTTAATAAGGGCGAAATTGTGATGGCTAGATGACTGGGTCTGAGCATCTCCAAAATGGCACATTTTGTGGGGTGTTCCTGGTATGCAGTGGTTAGTACCAAACAAAAGTGGTCCGGTGACAGGATCATGGGTGTCGAAGGCTCACTGATTTGCACGGGGCACGAAGGCTAGCCCATATGGTCCAATCCCACAGAAGAGCTACTGTAGCGCAAACTGCTGAAAATGTTAATGCTGGCTAAAACAGAAAGAATAGAATAGAAGAATAGAATAGAATGCCTTTATTGTCACTATACACATGTACAATGAGATTAAAGCATCTCCAATAACAGTGCAAACAGCGTGGAGAGAGGGAGAGAGAGAGGAAGGGGGGGAGAAAAAAAGGGGGGGTGTAAGGTGCACAGTCTGAGGTGTACGTGTTGTGTTACACATTATGGAGTGAGGTATTGCACATATAAAGTATTGCACAGAGACAGTCACATTATAAATTATTGCACGAGAGAGTCACATTATAAGATAAAATATTACAGTACACATTATGAAGTATTGCAAGGTAAGGTAGGTGCACAGACTTGAGGTGTATGTGCTGTGTGTAAGGTGCACAGTCCCGAGGTGTATGTGCTGTGTGTAAGGTGCACAGTCCCGAGGTGTATGTGCTGTGTGTAAGGTGCACAGTCCCGAGGTGTATGTGTTGTGTGTAAGGTGCACAGTCCCGAGGTGTATGTGTTGTGTGTAAGGTGCACAGTCCTGAGGTGTATGTGTTGTGTGTAAGGTGCACAGTCCTGAGGTGTATGTGTTGCGTTTCACATTATGGAGTGAGATATTGCACATTATAAACGTATTGCATAGAGAGTCATCTTATAAAGTACTGCACATTATAAATTAGTAAAATAGGAAAATAAATAGACTATAAAGTCAGAGCATATCCGAGTTCAGGGTGGTTATGGCTTTTGGAAAGAAGCCGTTTTTTAATCGGTTTGTCTTTGTCCTGATGCACCTGTAGCGCCTCCCTGAAGGCAACAGGTCGAACAGATCAAAGCCAGGGTGGGAGCTGTCCTTGATAATGTTTTTAGCTCTGCTAAGGCAGCGGGAGGTGTAATTGTCCATCAGGGAGGGGAGAGGGCAGCCAATGATCTTCTGTGCTGCCTTAACTACCCTCTGGAGCCTCTCCCTGTCTACAGCAGTGTAGCTGCCATACCATACTGTAATACAGTACATCAGCATGCTCTTGATAGATGAGCGGTAGAAGGTCAGCAGCAGGTTGGACCTTAAGTTGTACTTCCTGAGGACTCTCAGGAAGTGTAGCCGGTGCTGAGCCTTCTTAATGACTGCTGTAATGTTTGCTGACCAGGAGATGTCGGCGGAGATGAGGACGCCGAGAAACCGGAAGGTGTGGACCCTCTCCACATACACGTTGTTGATGTAGAGGGGGGCTAGGTCAGTGCTGTGCTTCCTGAAGTCAACAATGAGCTCTTTGGTTTTCTTGGTGTTCAGAGCGAGGTTATTTTCTGAACACCAGGCTGCCAACTTCAGGACCTCCTCTCTGTAGGCTGCCTCGTCTCCCTTTGAGATGAGTCTGACCACTGTGGTGTCGTCAGCAAACTTGACGATAAGGTTGTTGTTGTTGTGGGTCGGACTACAGTCGTGGGTGTAGAGGCAGTACAGGAGGGGGCTCAGCACACAGCCCTGTGGAGAGCCGGTGCTCAACGTGCGGGTGGAGGAGAAGTGGGGGCCACGTCTCACAGTCTGGGGCCAGTTAGTAAGAAAGTCCTTTAACCAGTCACATGTGAGAGGGGGGAGGCCGAGAGTGTCCAGTTTTCTAATAAGGATGTCCGGGATTATTGTATTAAAAGCTGAACTGTAATCCACAAAGAGTATGTGGACGTAGCTCTGCTGCTGCTCCAGGTGATTTAGCGCAGAGTGGAGAGCTACGGCAATGGCGTCCTCTATGGATCTGTTTGTGCGATATGCGAACTGGTAGGGGTCGAAGTCTGGGGGGAGGTGGTCCTTGATGTGCTGAAGAACTAGTCTCTCGAAGCACTTCATGATTACAGGGGTGAGGGCCACAGGATGGTAATCATTCAGGCTGGTGACAGGAGACTTCTTCGGCACTGGGTGTCAGTATTCACTTTTTTATATATGTATAAATCTGAATAGAGATGGATGTTTGGAGCACTAGATACAGACACAGACAGTTACATTGTGTGACATGGCTAATGTGCTAACATTGTTTCATTAAGACGTATAAAAATTAAACATACAAATAAGATTATAGCATTATGCAATTATCAAAATTAGTATCAACTATCCATTCATTATCTATAGCCGCTAATCCTGTTCTACAGGCAATCTGGAGCCTATCCCAGCTGACTATGGGCGAGAGGCGGGGTACACCCTGGACAAGTGGCCAGATCATCGCAGGGCTGACAAAGAGACAAACAACCATTCACACTCACATTCACACCTACGGTCAATTTAGAGCCACCAATTAGCCTAACCTGCATGTCTTTGGACTGTGGGGGAAACCGGAGCACCTGGAGGAAACCCACACAGACACAGGGAGAACATGCAAACTCTACACAGAAAGGCCCCCATCAGCCACTGGGCTCGAACCCAGAACCTTCTTGCTGTGAGGTGACAGTACTAACCACTACACCACCATGCTGCCCCATTAGTATCAACGAGAAATCCGAAAACTTGTGTGGAGTGACTCGCTGTAAAACATTTCAAATTGGTTTAATTTGGAAATGCAATTTCACCTGCTGCCTTGAAAATGCAAGTTAACTCAATTTGACGATTGTCTTTGTTTCAACTCAGAAAAAGTCTCAATTAGTCAAGACAACTAAGTAATTCAAGTCTAACCTTTGAAAACTTGCACCGATTAGTTCAAATTAAAACACTTTTCAGAGCTCATTGAGTTAAAGAGAACTAGATAGAACTCGAAGCCAACGGCGTCGATGGGAATGCCTCCGCCCGGTAGACTACACGCCTTATTAAGCTGTGATTTGGGGATGGACATTTGACCTCACAGTAATCTTGACCTGGTGAAATTACTTGTATCAGCCTTGGAGATATTGTGTTCACAAGGATTTCGGACAGACATTTGACCTCACAGTGACCTTGACCTTAGACCTTTTGATCTCAAAATCTAATCAGTTCATGTTTGTCCCAAAGCGCACAAATGGTGAAAGTTTGGTGAAATTCCTTTCATTAGCCTTTGAGATATCGCGTTCACAAGGTTTCGGGACGCACGCACGCACGGACAGACGCACGGACAGATGGACAACCCGAAAACATAATGCCTCCTGCACCTTACGGTGGCAGAGGCATAAAAAGTGGACATAACCAAATAAGGCTGAAATGTTTTACAGTGCACATACAGTGGTGCTTGAAAGTTTGTGAACCCTTTAAAATTTTCTATATTTCTGCATAAATATGACCTAAAACATCATCAGATTTTCACACAAGTCCTAAAAGTAGATAAAGAGAACCCAGTTAAACAAATGAAACAAAAATATTATACTTGGTCATTTATTTATTGAGGAAAATGATCCAATATTACATACTGTATCTGTGAGTGGCAAAAGTATGTGAACCTTTGCTTTCAGTATCTGGTGTGACCCCCTTGTGCAGCAATAACTGCAACTAAACGTTTCCGGTAACTGTTGATCAGTCCTGCACACCGGCTTGGAGGAATTTTAGCCCATTCCTCCGTACAGAACAGCTTCCGCTCTGGGATGTTGGTGGGTTTCCTCCCATGAACTGCTTGCTTCAGGTCCTTCCACATTTCCATTGGATTAAGGTCAGGACTTTGACTTGGCCATTCCAAAGCATTAACTTTATTCTTCTTTAACTATTCTTTGGTAGAATGACTTGTGTGCTTAGGGTCGGTGTCTTGCTGCATGACCCACCTTCTCTTGAGATTCAGTTCATGGACAGATGTCCTGGCATTTTCCTTTAGAATTCACTGGTATAATTCAGAATTGATTGTTCCATCAATGATGGCAAGCTGTCCTGGCCCAGATGCAGCAAAACAGGCCCAAACCATGATACTACCACCACCATGTTTCACAGATAGGATAAGGTTCTTATGCTGGAATGCAGTGTTTTCCTTTCTCCAAACATAATGCTTCTCATTTAAACCAAAAAGTTCTGTTTTGGTCTCATCCATCCACAAAACATTTTTCCAATAGCCTTCTGGCTTGTCCACATGATGTTTAGCAAACTGCAGACGAGCAGCAATGTTCTTTTTGGAGAGCAGTGGCTTTCTCCTTGCAATCCTGCCATGCACACCATTGTTGTTCAGTGTTCTCCTGGTGGTGGACTCATGAACATTAACATTAGCCAATGTGAGAGAGGCCTTCAGTTGCTTAGAAATTACCCTGGGGTCCTTTGTGACCTTGCCGACTCTTACACGCCTTGCTCTTGGAGTGATCTTTGTTGGTCGACCACTCTTGGGGAGGGTAACAGTGGTCTTGAATTTCCTCCATTTGTATACAATCTGTCTGACTGTGGATTGGTGGAGTCCAAACTCTTTAGAGATGGTTTTGTAACCTTTTCCAGCCTGATGAGCATCAACAATGCTTTTTCTGAGGTCCTCAGAAATCTCCTTTGTTCCTGCCATGATACATGAACATCCAAACATGTGTTGTGAAGATCAGACTTTGATAGATCCCTGTTCTTTAAATAAAACAGGGTGCCCACTCACACCTGATTGTCATCCCATTGATTGAAAACACCTGACTCTAATTTCACCTTCAAATGAACTGCTAATCCTAGAGTTTCACATACTTTTGCCACTCACAGATATGTAATATTGGATCATTTTCCTCAATAAATAAATGACCAAGTATAATATTTTTGTCTCATTTGTTTAACTGGGTTCTCTTTATCTACTTTTAGGACTTGTGTGAAAATCTGATGATGTTTTAGGTCATATTTATGCAGAAATATAGAAAATTCTAAAGGGTTCACAAACTTTCAAGTGCCACTGTAACTACGTAATGAAGGATTTCAGAATGGCTGCCACTGTTGTTGTTGTTGTTAGCTCTGCAATGACCTTTCGTCCATTTTTTATAACTAACAGAAAACAAATAGCTAAGTCTGCTTGAGACACTGAACTCAGTTTGAAATGAATGAGTGATGATTTAGACAATTTGTACCATGTTAAATCAGTGGCTATAAGCTTCCCTTATATATTAGCTATATGAGCCTTGTAGCTCCTGTGCAAAACTAAAGAAATACATTTCTGACATGAAAGGTTTTGTAAATGTTGTGTAGGCTGTGTTTCATTTTTGATGAGTGTTTGATAAGTGATTAAAGATATACAAACTATCAGACATTCTCCTCAGTTGATCTGGCAGGACCTTTCCTGAAAAGTCATGACAGGGAACGCACACACACACACACACACACACACACACACACACGCTAAACGCTAATCTGAAAGCTGAAAAGTGTATATGCTACCGTAACTCCTCCTCCTCTGCAGACTTGCTGAAAACTTATGATGCTTTAGAGAAAAAGGGGTGTGTGAAAAGCAAAAAATCCAGTGTGTGTGTGTGTGTATGTGTGTGTGTATGTGTATGTGTGTGTGTCACAATTTGAATGAATGGAAAGAGAGAAAGGACAACGTCTTATCTGAAGAGAGCACTCAAGGGAAAGAAAGTATGTGTTTTGTTTTTGTATTTTTATTAACATAATAGTGTGAGGGTTTTTTTGTTATTGAACCCAATTTTGAGTTTATGCAAATTTTTTTAGATTATGTATTTATTTAAGTCTTTTTTTGTGTGTCTGTTTTTAGGCTATATCTGGTGTTCAATGTAATTTTTTATCTCAATACAGACTTAAGAACATCTGCATTTGCACTAGAGTTTCAGCAAGACCTATACCTGGAACGAAATATACTTCTATATCATATTATAGACATAAGACTAATAATAATGTCCACCGGTTCTCTGAGTGATGCTGATGATGCACCGGAAACCTCATTCGCACGTCTTGATTCTCACTCTGAAGATGACTTTAATGATGATGAAGGACTCAACACCAAGCCCAAACGAGCTAACATGCAAAAGCGAGCAAAATGCCCAAAAGATGGACGACAGTCGCAGCGCCACGCAGCAAATGCACGTGAAAGAGCGAGGATGAGAGTCCTAGCAAAAGCATTCTCACGTCTGAAGACAAGTTTACCGTGGGTTCCAGCAGACACCAAGCTGTCCAAACTGGACACACTGAGACTCGCATCGAGCTACATCAATCATCTCAGACAGCTGCTGCATGAGGACAAATATGAAAAGACCATCGTCCATCCGGTAAATTTGGTATGGCTCAATGTTTTAGCATGTTTATCATTACAGATATTTCAGCTTCATATATATTACTGTAATAATAGTTTGAATACGTAACACGTCTTAATTTTTTCATCCTGACTATTGTTACTGGAATGTTTATGTGTTTCAGCAATTTCACCTGATTGCTAACATCCTAGGTATTTTATCTATGTTAATGTCCTCAACAGCAGGTTAACATTCATGGCACAGTAATATGTTAAAAAATATATTATAGATAATTGACCCTTGAGAATTTAGTGCAGACCATCAGTGTGGATTCTTATGGATACCTTGCATTAGCATTAGTTATCCTCCTCAGGCATCACTTCAGATCTTATGTCTCCCTTACAAGCTGTTTCCACATTCTCAAACTCCAAAAAATTATAACTAATTTCCAGATTAAGTAGCCTAATAATTACTAACAGCATAATAAGTGTGTAATTAATAAACAAAAGCAAGACACACTCTGTGTAATGATTTTTATACAAGTGCATAGGATGAGAGTAGAGCTGATGATGTAGAGAGGACTGTTCAATTATCCCATTATACCCAAATCACAATTTTTTTTCTAAATATTACAAATTCACACTGGTTTGTCACCCAAGTTGCTATGTAATAGCTACTGTTGGATATTCCTGATATGAGTCAATGTTGGTTGCCATTGTAGTGTCCAGACTTCAGCTTGTCTAATCTCTAAATTGGGCTGTTGTTTGTTGCTGTTATCTGGGTAAAGGTTAAGTCAATTCTCCGCCATAAAGTTGACATTAGCTAGCTGGCATTAGTGATTTCCAGTGAAGAAACCCTAAACTACAACATCTAAATCTAAACCTTAACTCCAAACCTCTAAACCTAAACTCCAGCCCCAAACCTCTAAATCTAAACCTTAACCCAACACTTCTAAACATAAACCCCAACCCTTTAAACCTAAACCCTAACCCCAAACCTCTAAACCTAAACCCCAACCCCAAATCTCTAAACCTAAATCCCAACCCCACCCCAAACCTCTAAACCTAAACTCCAGCCCCAAACCTCTAAACCTAAACCCCAACCCCAACTCTCTAAACCTAAATCCCAACCCCACCCCAAACCTCTAAACCTAAACTCCAGCCCCAAACCTCTAAACCTAAATCCCAACCCCAACTCTCTAAACCTAAATCCCAACCCCGCCCCAAACCTCTAAACCTAAACCCCAAACCTCTAAATCTAAACCTTAACCCCAAACCTCTAAATCTAAACCCTAAGCCAAACCTCTAAACCTAAACCCCAACCCCAACTCTCTAAACCTAAATCCCAATCCTGCCCCCAAACCTCTAAACCTAAACCCCAAACCTCTAAATCTAAACCTTAACCCCAAACCTCTTAATCTAAACCTTAACCCAAAACTTTGAAACATAAACCCTGACCCTGTAAACCTAAACCTCAGCCCCAAACCTCTAAACCTAAACCCCAAACCTCTATATCTATACTTTAACTGAAAACATATAAATCTAAACCAACCTCAAACCTCTAAACCTAAACCCAAATGCAAAATCTCTAAATCTAAACCCTAACCTCAAGATCTATACCCAATCCATAATCCTCTAAACCTAAACCCCAAACCTCTAAACATAAACCCCAATCCCACATCTCTAATCCTAAACTCTAGCCCAAAACTTCTACTGTATATCTAAGCCCTAACACCAAACACTGTGCCAAAACCCCAAGAAACTGGAGATATCTTTTTAAATTCTGACAAGGATCTGGATCATATCTGGTGCATATCTGGAGATTTTTGACAATACCATGATCAGAGAGTACCCAAAATGGATTTCATCATATATGGGTGACAGTTTGAAATGCAAAATCATCTCTGCATTCTGGTATACTTTATTCTGCATAGTGCAAACTTTAGTTGTCGTCTTTTAATCACCTTTCCTCAACACATCGACACATGCTAATAATATAAAATGAAGCATACTGAACCATTATGCATCTACAGTAACACAACTTATCTCAAGCTTATAGGACAAAAAGTAATAACAATAACAATGCATGGCCCTTAGGGACTTCTTTAGGATTAGAGTGGTGCTGGTGTATTATTATATTTTTATTCCATAATTAAAAAGTTACTGTATACATTTGAAACATTCAAGAACTCAGAGACTACTGTCTATCACTGTTATTTGTAACTTAATGACCTTTAAGTTATTGAGCTCCTCTTAGGCATGTGAATATTAATGTATTACATAATATTTGGCTGTTACTTTTATCATGGTTATCAGAGTGAACTGGCCATTTCTAGGTTTAAAAGCCATGTAATTGAGGACAAACCAAGCTGTAAACATAAACCATAAGGTTTTATCATTCTTCTAGCTGATTGATAATTAAAGATAACTGAAACCCACAGTGGATGCCATTGTGCTGGGAATCTGATACAGACAAAACAGAAGGGCAGAATTTTAATGCATGTTTTTCTGTTACATTTTCCTTCACAGTCATGGCCTTTCGTGGTTTCAGGAAGACCCGATGACACAAAAGACATTTCAACTTTCAGACTGTGTGGAGCTACAGCCTAGACATTCACCACTCTGTCTGTTTTCTTCTTCATTGTCATCTTCTTCTTCTTCTTCTTCTTCTCAATTTCAATTACACTGTCTTTTTATTGAAATGATATACACTCCAGACCAAATGTGTACTGCCAAAGATTGGGCATTTATCTTTCTTGATACTTTCTTTGCATCCTGTTCTCTCTCTTTTTTTTATAGAAATACTTCAACCAAAATTGAAATGTACACAGTTTCCCTTAGCCACATGTTTGTTGCATGAACTTTGTGTTCAGTAGTTCACTGAAGTGATGAGGCTGATTTGTTGAGTATCTCTGTCAAAGTTATGATCTTATGATGAAGACTGACACTGTATGACATACTGTTATCTACATAAAAGGACAAAAGGATGTCGCAGAGCTAAAAACAGTTGAAGTTGAATCATCCATCCATCCTTTATCTCTAGCCGCTTATCCTGTAGAGGGTCGCAGGCAAGCTGGAGCCTATCCCAGAGAGGCGGGGTACACCCTGGACAAGTCACCAGATCATCGCAGGGCTGACACATAGAGACAAACAACCATTCACACTCACAATCATACCTACGGTCAATTTAGAGCCGCCAATTAGCCTAACCTGCATGTCTTTGGACTGTGGGGGGAAACTGGAACACCCGGAGGAAACCCACGCAGACACGGGGAGAACATGCAAACTCTACACAGAAAGGCTCCCATCGGCCACTGGGCTCAAACCCAGGACCTTCATGCTGTGAGGCGACAGTGCGAACCACTACACCACCGTGCCGCCTGAAGTTGAATCATTCCGCATACAGGTGTGGCCTTGAGTTCAAAGATAGAATTGTATGTTGAAAGTAACTGGGATATAAAATGGTTTAAATATGGGGGAGGTTTAAATTTGGGAAGCCATGGAATATTTTAGCAGCTTTGGGACCAAAAGGTCGCTAGTTCAGTTCCCTAGACCAGCAGGACTGGCTGAAGTACCCTTGAGCAAGGCACCTAACCTCCAACTACTCTGGCAAGTGTGGTGGCATGCCTTGTGTCTGATTAGCCAAAGAAAAACTGATGATGTGATTATCACTTAAGGTGGTGCCCTTCCAAAAGTGTTTTTAAAAAATGCATATTTTGCTGTTTTTTGAAACCATTATTGTACAAGTGACTTGAGCATTTTGCATCTTGGCTAAACTGCATCCTACTTCCTAATAACAAATACGTCTTCTCCATTTCTTTTCAGTTTCTTTCTCATTCTTACTCTTATCTTCCAATCCTTCTAATCCAGAGTGTTGAAACAGCATGTGAGCTAAGATTTCTTTCTTTCTTTCTTTCTTTCTTTCTTTCTTTCTTTCTTTCTTTCTTTCTTTCTTTCTTTCTTTTCACAAAATCTATGTATGTAATTGTTTTTTTTTATAACCCATAAGCACAAAGTGTGTGTAAAGTATTAAAGTTGCATTTAGAGTGTGTTTCATGGTTGATCAGTATAAATTCATCACTACACATTGGATGGCTTGTATTTTGCTTTTATTTTGTGAACACCGTTTATATGTCACTGTGTGGAATTAAATATCTAGTATTTTTTGTGAAGTGCTTGCATTGTTTCCATTTAATATGCATGATTTTTGAGTTTATTTATATTTTTTGAAAGGTTTGATATGTTGGAAATTATGTTGCTAATCACTTTGGACTCTATTTTTCTAATAAAGCAAATGACAATGCTTAACTTTACTGTTATTATTTTATTCATTATCTAAACATGTGACAGATGATCAATAATAATCAATGAGTATCTTTAAAACCTACAAACAAAAACATAATTGTATTTAGGCTACGTTTATGCGATTCCCACCGATATTACATCTTTGAAGTTCTTCAAAAAAAACCCTTTCTTTTTAAAAATTCTTATTAAATTCATAAAAACTGAAAAGTGAATTCAAAGCACTTAAAAATGCTGAGGAAATGGCTTGAAGGTGCTGATTTGATTTTGATGTATTTCCTTCTGAAACAGGAAGTCAGAGTGGGATATGTAAATGGTTGTAGCTTCTTTAACTAACAGCCAAAAGGAATTCATAATAGGAACTTTCAATGCGGATGAATACATCATTTGTTTTTGGAGTGAAAAATATAAACATTTGGACTGAACTTTTTTTGTTTTGTTTTGCAGCACGTACAATGTATGTACAACTCTGGAAGTTTTATAAAAATGCATACATACAGTAAATTAGTCATTTAAATGTGCATTGGGTAGGATTTGTAGACAAAAAGATCTCTAATGGATAAATGACGGAGTTGATTATGATTTGAATGATTTTATTTACTCATTGAGCCCACCCCCATTTCCACCTATCTACATAAAGCTCTGCCCCCAAAATTTATAGTGGTTCAACTAGAGTTAGCATGCTAGCTAAAGATACTATTACCAAGGACTGTCTTGACATCACTTTCAAGCGCTCTCAGACATTCAACTGCTCGAAAGCCAATTTACAACTCTACAAACATACTTTAATTATTTAGGATGTGAAGGGGGATTGGGAACGTGTCCATCAAATGACTGACAAGAGGCTAATCCTAGTACAAACAAACGCTCTGGACCCGAAGGCAGGTTTCAAAGCTGTTTTACTCACTGGATCATAAACTAGTTTATTTCATACTCATGCTGCTTGCATGTTCATGTAATGAACATGAACAACTCTTGGAGTTACATTTGGAGTTATACAGTAAGTTGGACTTCCAGAACCAATTTCAAGTTAAACTGTGAGATCTTTATTGATTATATTATCATACATACCTGTATGAAGGTATGTGTCCTCCGTCTTGCCTTTACCCCTGACTATGGTGGTGGTTATTGTACTGTTACTGTGATGTTATATGTGTGTGTTGTCCTCAAGCGAGTCTTGTTCAGGGATGCAAACCAAATTTCAGTGTAAACTGACAATAAAGTATTATCGTATCGTATATGGATATAATTATTCAAATTGTCCATTGTGGACAAGGTAAAAACTAGAAGGGCACTCGATAGAGTGCATACCTCCACCAAGCCACATACTATCAACATCAAAATCAAATCACTTGAACATAGGATAATCTTAAAGCTGTCCACCAAATTTCATCCAAATCTATTTGCTACTTTTTGAGTTACATTGGAAACAGACAAAAAACCTGGATCCACATACATATCTGGATTTGCATCAAAATCTAATCAATTGTTCCTTGGCCTATGGCCTATATTTCCTCAAAATTTCATCAAAATCCATTCACTGCTTTTTGAGTTATGTTTGGAACAGTCAAACAAACAAACAAACAAACAAACAAATGGAGGTGAAACATAACCTCCTCCAACAAAGTTGAGAGGTAAACATCTACCGCACAACATCCTATCAGGTGACTTCAACAACCAGCACATTAATTCTAAACTATATGTCACCAGTTTAAGGCTCTTGGTGGTTAATAGATAACGTATAGACACTTATACATAGTCTATCACCTTTTTTGTTACTTTTCCTTTTTTTTTTTTTAGATGGTCCAGCATATGATATTATTGAAAGGCACAAACCATTAATTGGCATGTAGATCATCAATTATCCAAATGAATCTTTTCAGTTTCCAGAATGCCACCAAATAAATGCTATTCTCTATTTCTAGAGCAGAATCCTTTCCCCCAGAATCAAAAGGCTCAAACTTCAGCATTCATGCTACCATGAGCAGTGAAGAGAACGTGCCGAAAAATGTATAACAGATGTTTTCCTATGGTTCATATTTCAAAATAAAAACGTACTATAATATAAATCTTTATACACTAGGAAATATGTAATAACAACATGTTATATGATGTACAGTCTTTCAAAAGCAAGTGTACCTCACAGAGTCGAGTCGAGTGGTACTACACTGGCAAAAGAACATGAAAAATTTGTCGTAATTTGTCCTTGACAAAGCGTTTCATCTCGTGTGATCCTTTCTCTCGGGATCGGTCCAGCTTTGTGGGAAAATAACTGTGGAACAGCTGCAATCCTTTGTAGACGTGATGAAAAGTCAAATTCCCTCCTCAAACCGCAAACGTTTTAATTATCGCTGTGAATTTTTCCCAAGCTTTATAACCTGCACCAAGTAAAGGGCTACACCAGCTTCGGTATTTTATTTACAAAATTCTTTTCCTTTGAGAGCAAAACAGAACTTAATTCATTGTGTATTTAGGCAAATTATAGCTTGTTTATATGTATAGTTAGTAACCTTAATAGCAGCAGGAGTTTTTCATTGTGCTGTTACAACTATTTGAAACAATGATGACAATGTAATGATTCTAGTCACTGTTCCAAAAATTGCAGTACTTTTACTAAATACTTTTAGAAATGTTTTGCTGTCATAAAATAATTCACCAGAATAATAATGCTGTTTAAATATCTTTTATTGATTTCAAACAAGACCATTTTAAAATCAAAGCTTTGACTGGGTATGATTAAAATATATCTGATTTTCTTTATTGTGAAGCCACCAAAATAATAATAATAATAATGATAATAATAATAATTAAGACAAAATGAACACAGGACATCAGTGTTTCTGAACAGATTGCGTTTTAGAACGTATCTATTGATTCAGTTCTTGGATTTGAAATGTTAGTAAAGTGAGAAAAAAAATCAGATATATTGGCAATTGACTGCAAACTCTAAGAAGCAAAATAGATGCATTACTTGGACATATGGATATAAATTAAAGCACAGGTTCCCATCTATGTTCCTGGAGTAGCCCTGTCTTGCACATTTTTCTCTGCTTCATTTCATCCTCCAGGACAAGGGTTGGGAACGTGTTAATTAGGGCTTGAAATAACTTGTTTCAAAAATTACATTAATGGCTTTTAGCAGACGCTCTTATCCAGAGTGATGTACAACATACCCAGAGCAGCTTGGGCAGCAGTTGGGGGTTAGGTGCCTTGCTCAAGGGCACTTCAGCCATTCCTGCTAGTCCAGGGAATTGAATTGGCAACCTTTTGGTCCCAAAGCTGCTTCTCTATCCGTTAGGTCATGGCTTTATATCATGAATATAAAGTACTAGTTTAGCAATCAAATATTAATGGTTGATGCAGAGCATCTTATATTGTGAATCTTTTCTGTTGTTGTGAGTATGTGATGTGGTGAGTCTGTGATGTGAATCTGTCATGTAATGATCAGTCTGTGAAGTTATGAGTCTGCGATGTCATTGTGAGTCTGTAATTTTGTGATGAGTTGGTGATGTGGTGATATCTGAGCTTTTGTAAGTCTCTAATATTGTGGTGAGCTTGTGATGTGGTGAGTCTGATGTTTTGGTGAGTGGTGTTGTGATGAATTTGTGATGTGGTGATGGCTGTGATTTTGTAAGTCTGTGAAATTATGTTGAGTTTGTGATGTGGTGAGTCTCATCTCATCTCATCTCATTATCTCTAGCCGCTTTATCCTGTTCTACAGGGTCGCAGGCAAGCTGGAGCCTATCCCAGCTGACTACGGGCGAAAGGCGGGGTACACCCTGGACAAGTCGCCAGGTCATCACAGGGCTGACACATAGAGACAAACAACCATTCACACTCACATTCACACCTACGGTCAATTTAGAGTCACCAGTTAACCTAACCTGCATGTCTTTGGACTGTGGGGGAAACCGGAGCACCCAGAGGAAACCCACGCGGACACAGGGAGAATATGCAAACTCCGCACAGAAAGGCCCTCGCCGGCTGCGGGGCTCGAACCCGGACCTTCTTGCTGTGAGGCGACAGTGCTAACCACTACACCACCGTGCCGCCCTTGTGGTGAGTCTGTTATGTAATTGTCGGTCTTTCATATAATGATGGCTCTGTGATGTTGAGTCTAAGATGGTGTGGTGAGTTTGTGATGTTATTTTATGTGAGTCCATGATGTCATGAGTTTGTGATGTTATTGTGACTCTGTAATGCCATTACAAGTTTGTGATGTTATGGTTAGTCTGTGATGTGGTGAGTCTGTAATGTCATTGTGAGTCTAATGCGGTGAGTCTGTGATACTGCGGTGAGTCTCTGATATTGTGGTGAGGCTGTAATGTGATGAGTCTGTAATGTGGTGAGTCTGATGCTGATGTGAGACTGTGATGTTGTGGTGAGTCAGTAATGTGGTGAGTCTGTGATGCTGTGGTAAGTCTGTGATGTCGTGGTGAGACTGTAATGTTGTGGTGAGTCTGTAATGTGGTGAGTCTGTGGTGAGACCATGATGTTGTGGTGAGTCTGTGATGCTGTGTTGAGACTGTGATGTTGTGGTGAGTCTGTGATGCTGTGGTAAGTCTATGATGTTGTGGTGAGTCTGATGCTGTTGTGAGACTGTGATGTTGTGGTGAGTCTGTAATGTGATGAGTCTGTGATGCTGTGGTGAGTCTGTGATGCTGTGGTGAGACTGTGATGTTGTGGTGAGTCTGTGATGCTGTGGTAAGTCTGTGATGTTGTGGTGAGTCTGTGATGCTGTGGTAAGTCTGTGATGTTGTGGTGAGTCTGATGCTGTCGTGAGACTGTGATGTTGTGATGAGTCTGTAATGTGATGAGTCTGTGATGCTGTGGTGAGTCTGTGATGTTGTGTTGAGACTGTGATGTTGTGCTGAGTCTATGATGCTGTGGTGAGTCTGTAATGTGGTGAATCTGTGATGCTGTGGTCAGTCTGTGATGCTGTGGTCAGTCTGTAATGTGGTGAGTCTGTAATGTGGTGAGTATATGATGTGATGAGTCTATGATCTTACAGTGAGTATGTGATATTGAGTCTGTGATGCCATTGTGAATCTCTTGTTGTCATGAGTCTGTGATATTGTGAGCCGGTGATGTCTGTTAGTCAGTGATGTGCATCTGTAGTGTTCTGGTGAATCTGTCATATTGAATGTGAATATGTGATATTGTCTGTCTCTAATGTCATTGTGAATCTGCAGTTGTCCTGAGTCTGGGGTCTGGTGAGTCTGTGATGTGATGGTGAGTCTGTGATTTATGTGATGTGAGTATATGACATTATGAGTATGTGACATTGTGAGTCTTTGATGTTGCAAGTCTTTGATGTCATTGTGAATCTGATGTCATGAGTGGGATATAGTGAGTCCGTGATGTAAGTATGTGATTTGAGCATGTGATATTGTCAGTCTCTGATGTCATTGTGAATCTGATGTTGTCATGAGTCTGGGATATGGTGACTCTGTGATGTGAGTTTGTGATGTTAGGAATTCTGGGATATGTTGAGTCTGTGATGTTTTGTTCACAGTTTGTCATGTTATGTTGAGTCTCTAATATTGCAATGAGTCTGTGATGTGGTGTATCTGTGATACGTGTGTGGGATGTTTGATTTGGGTCTGTAATGTTATGGTGAGTCTATGATGATGTAGCGGGCCTATGATGTTGTGTTGAGTCTGATGCTTTGTTGTATCTGTGATGTTATAATGAATCATTTGTGTTGTGTCTGTGATGACTCCATTGTGTTGTGGTGTAGTCAGAGATATAATGTCCATCATATGAGTTTACAAAGGGTGCTATAGAGCAAATGTTCAGAAGAAAATCCGACCTGTACCGCCCTCTAATGGCCAGTTTTGTGAATTTGCTCAAGAAAAGACCAGAATGTGACTTAAATGCAGTATTAACTCAGTTCATTGTTTTTTAGGTGCCTCTTTCTTGTATCTAGACACACTGGCCGTTTCCACCAGGTATACCTACCAACCTCTCAGCGACAGTTTACAGTATAGTGTAGAGTTCCTGTTTTCCATTCATGATCTGCATCACAATTGTTCTTGATCATTAATCAGTGATATTTTCTTACCACAGCCCCATGGTTGACAGGACATTTTTGTCTGATGGACTGTTTCCAACCTTACAGTGTGTTACACTTGTTACACATGTCCCTGTATACACTGTATTTCATGACATACTTGCCTCACAATCTATTATGGACAATGGGTTTATAGAGACACTAAAGCATTTCGGATTGATCCTTATGTTCTACAACATGCAAATGATGCATTTAAAGAGTTAACATAAAACAGATCTTTGAAAAATATATATACAGTACTGTGCAGTAGTCTTGGGTACCCAATTTTTTTCATACAGACTTTGTTATAGATTTCTATTTTATGACTTGTACATTATCAAGTCAGTACAAAAACATTTTAGAATCCAAATGTCAGTTTTCCAGCACTAAATTAAATGTTACAGAAAAAAAGTTTGTATCTGAGCAGCGTGTTACATAAGAGCCCACTTTTCAGATTAAAAAAGAAATCATAATGAAGGCTGCTGGGTTTTGGTGCAAAATGAAGAAGCGAGTGCGACAGTCAAAGTGTCCAGAAGAACTGTGGCTGGTTCTGTAAGATGCTCAGTAAAACCTACAGCTCATTTCCTTATCAAACTGCACTCACTGTACCTGAAACTATTTTTTTTTTAAAGCAAAGGGTCATCTCACACCAAATATTGAGTTTGCTTCATTTATTATTGATTACTCCTGTTTACGGTATTTTTTAATGTTGAAACATTTCATTTCATAATTTTTAAGCTGGGGCGGCACGGTGGTGTAGTGGTTAGCGCTGTCGCCTCACAGCAAGAAGGTCCGGGTTTGAGCCCCGTGGCCGGCGAGGGCCTTTCTGTGCGGAGTTTGCATGTTCTCCCCGTGTCCGCGTGGGTTTCCTCCGGGTGCTCCGGTTTCCCCCACAGTCCAAAGACATGCAGGTTAGGTTAACTGGTGACTCTAAATTGACCGTAGGTGTGAATGTGAGTGTGAATGGTTGTCTGTGTGTCAGCCCTGTGATGACCTGGCGACTTGTCCAGGGTGTACCCTGCCTTTCGCCCGTAGTCAGCTGGGATAGGCTCCAGCTTGCCTGCGACCCTGTAGAACAGGATAAAGCGGCTAGAGATAATGAGATGAGAATTTTTAAGCCATTTTTGGTCGACAACATTTCTGTACATGTGCCTAAGACTTTTGCACACTACTGTATATGAATATATTAATCCATCCATTATCTGTAGCCACTTATCCTGTTCTACAAGGTCACAGGCAAGCTGGAGCCTATCCCAGCTGACTATGGGTGAGAGGCGGGGTACACCCTAGACAAGTCGCCAGGTCATCACAGGTCTGACACATCGAGAAAAACAACCATTCACACTCACATTCACACCTACGGTCAATTTAGAGTCACCAGTTAACCTAACCTGCATGTCTTTGGACTGTGGGGGAAACCGGAGCACCTGGAGGAAACCCACGTGGACACGGGGAGAACATGCAAACTCCACACAGAAAGGCCCTCGTCGGCTGCTGGGCTTGAACCCAGAACCTTCTTGCTGTGAGGTGACAGCGCTAACCACTACACCACCGTGCCACCCTTAATATCATAAATATTTTAATATTTACTTTTATAAATCAGAGTGCTTCATTAAAACACTTTACAGGAAAGATTTAAAGACAAAAGAAAAATGTAGTTAATAGAACAAAACTAAGGACGACCAATATGTAGATATTTAAAATATTCTTGCATTTTGTTCAATTATTCTGTACCAAATATAGTATCTTTCAATGTCCAGTATTTGTTCTGTGGTCATCCAGCAGAGGGCAGTGTTGTATTACCATAAAGGAAAAAGGCCATGCAGGGGTCCTTTGCCTAAAAAAAGAATAAACTCTCTGTAAGCTGTGCAGTCATAGGGCTGGTATGATAATCCAAATACTGTACATCATCATAGTATACACTGTTTATCATTCAAGCACTATCACGCTTCTCTACTCAATAGCAAAGAAAGTGCATCAGCTAGCTAATGCTAATTCACTCTTAAAGGTTACGGCTAACCTTTGCTGTACTAGCTAGATTTTTTTTTCAAACAGCTTTGAAAATGGGACTTTATATGAAGATGCATGCAACATCTTACTCCTACCTTTGGAGTCTTTTTAACATCTAATATTTTGAAATCAGCGGGTTAAGTATACCGCCATCTTGTTCCTAGGAATGTATTGGCAGTTTGTCCCAAATTTTGAAAAGCAATACAGTGACCTTTTGACGTTTTAACCAAACATATCTTCATCCATTATAACAGAATGATCTTGATCTTCCGGTGGTTTGGAGGAAGATATTGCCAAAATGTCTGCATAACACTGACATGTCCTTGATTGCATATTAATGCATATTTCCTTGAAGGACAGATGAAGTGTCTCTGGAGAATTTACTGGTTCATGAGCACAATATATCATGAAAATAGCAATTAAATAAATAAATAAAATACTGTGCAAAAGTCTTCGGCACCCTCGTTTTTTTTTTTTTTCATACAAACTATGAGTTGTACATTTTTCCAGCACAGGATTAAATGCACTGTAAACCCGAATAAGTTGAGTTTACTTAAAAAAATTGAGGAAAGTGGTTGCCTTAAAAAAAAAAAAAGTAATTATTAATGATTGAATTGAGTACCTTAAACTTAGAATCTTCTGGTAATCTTAAGGTACTCAATTCAATCATTAATAATTACTTATTTTTTTTAAGGCAACCACTTTCCTCAATTTTTTTAAGTAAACTCAACTTATTCGGGTTTACAGTGTGTTACAGAAAAAACAAGTTTGTATCTGAGCAGCATATTACATAAGAGAGCACTTTTCCGATTAAAAAAGAAACCATAATGAAGGCTGCTGGGTTTTGGTGCAAAATGAAGAAGCGAGTGTGACAGTCAAAGTGTCCAGAAGAACTGTGGCTGCTTCTGTAAGATGCTCAGTAAAACCTACAGCTCATTTCCTTATCAAACTGCACGCACTGGCCCTGAGACTACTATTTTTTTTTTTAAAGCAAAGCGTCGTCTCACACCAAATACTGACTTTGTTTCATTTATTATGGCTTACTGCTGTTTATAGTCATTTTTAATGTTGAAACATTTCATTTTGTTATTTTTAAGCCATTTTTGGTCTCTACAGCATTTCTGTACATGTGCCTAAGACTTTTGTACACTACTGTATATAATGCAAATTGTTGTGCTGAAAAAGGCTTTGGCTCTTGTTGACCCTGCAACCTAACGTCTTTGGTTAAAGCACATATCTGCTAAATGTCCAATGATTGGGTGGCTTTTAAATAAGATCCTAAAGCCCATGTCAATTCATATCACCAAACTTTAAATATCTCCACACTAGCTTCTTTGACTTTAATAACAAGTGAATATTGGTTTGCGAGCTTTAAGTACTTGTTCCCCAATTAATGGAATGAATATAATATATTTTTCAGTTTATGTCAATGCACTCAAACATATGCATTAGGACGATTGCCAAACGGTGGGTACAAAAATAGGTGGAGACATAGCAAGTGTGGATCATTACAGTTGATATATTAAGCTTTTTGCAGTTAGTGTTAAACAGCATTTTTCATTTTGTAAATTTGCATCATGAGTGTCGTTCGGCGCTTTAGGGGCAATCCTGGGGGACTTTTGAATGTTTTTAATTTTTTCTCAACATTATTTTTACATTTTTTATTCATGTGTAACAGTATGAGTATGAGTATCTGAGGACCTTGGTGAAAAAGTTATTGTTTCAGGAAGCTACATTGAGTTTTGCTCAGTGTTTTGCTTTTGTCACACAGATGTTATTATGGGAACAAATATTTACAGTACCAGTCAAAAATTTGGACACGCCTTCTAATTCAATGTATTTTTTTCTTTATTTTTATGAATTAAAATCATGTCATGGTTTAAAGTAATGATGGATGCCGTTTCTCTTTACTTAGTTGAGTGGTTCTTGACATAATATGGAGTTGTGGAATAGGGCTATTTACTGTATGTTTATTATTTACTGTTTGATCTCAAACGCAGTAAGAAGGTAAGAAACTCATCCACTATTTAACTTTTGACGAGGCACCTGTTGATTGAAAAGCATTCCAGGTGACTCCCTCATGAAGCTGGTTAAGATGATGCTAATACACTCTAAAAAATAATGGGGCCAGTACCAGTTCTTCAGGGCGATGCCATAGAAGAACCTTTTTCAGGGCTTCAAAGAACCGTTCATGCCACAGATCTTTAAAGAACCATTTAAACCTTTTGTTTGAGCAGAGAAGACAGATTTGTGTAAACATAGCCTATGTGCATTGACCAGCAAATGGGAAGAGAATGCCAGGATCTGAAGAACCATTTCCAATGTGAAGAACCTTTCGCATAATGTAATGGTTCATCACAGAGTTTTGACTCTCCATGGAACCATCCAGAGATTTGAAGAACCACTGAAGCACCTTTATTTTTTAGAGTGTAGTGTGCAAAGCGTCATCAAGGTAAGCACTGGCTACGTTGAAGAATCTAAAATATGAACCGTACTTTGTTAACACTTTTGTTTACCACATAATTCCATATATGTTCCATATGTTTACCTCCACCAAGTGTGTTGGAGCAGGTTATGTTTTTGCCTCCGTTTGTTTGATTGATTGTTCCTAATGTAACTCAAAAAGTAGTGAACAGATTTTGATGAAATTTGGAGGAAAGGTGAGCCATGGGCCAACGAACAATTAATTAGATTTTGATGCAAATCCGAATATGGGGATTGGTGGATGTACACACTCTACCAAATGCCCTTCTAGTATTTCATAGTTTTGATGTCTTCACTATTGTTCTACAATGTAGAAAATAGCCAAAAATACACAAAAACCTACAGCCGTGCCAAAGAGTAATCAGATGGCATATCAACCATAAATATGTGTTCCATATCTTTCTATATTATATCATATCTACTACATAAATTCCTTTATATCATGAACAAGCATTTGCTCTTCCACCACTTAACGTATTTAGCCTTGAGACTGTATCTTTCAACAATACACAGCAAATTTCCCAGTGTTGAATTAACACTTTCAGAGTTCATTTGTGTCCAATTGAACACATATAAACACAGTAGGGTGTTAAATCAACACTCTGGGTGTTAATTCAACACTAGGGATTTTGCTGTGTACTGCTACCAGTATTCAAAAAACATTAACTATAAAAACCGAAGCCCTAAAGTACACATTGTAGGAAAAATATATTCTTAGTTCAAATATCTCTTATATTCACTTAATCTCATTATTTCTCTATAGCATGTCGTTTTGACTTAATAGCTTATTAATTTGACTTTATAACTCATTAATTCAATAATGTAATCATATTGACTTCATTTCTCATTATTTTATATATCATCGTTTTTTTTAACTATGTATTTTATTTCAACTTAATGACAACTTATTATGCCCCTATGTTCTGACTTAACTCACTCTTTTGTGTTATCATCTTGCTATTTTGACTTATTCGTTATTGTAGCTTAATATTTAACACCCAAAATCTTCTTTCAAACTAATTTACTACATTATTGAATTAGAATTTTTTGAATCAGTTCATGTGTTGAATTACAGTTTATAATTATTATTCTGTATGCTTTTTCCCAGATAGTAAATAAACCAGAGGATTGGTAATCCACTTATCTGAAGTATGTTCAGGTCCGATCAAGATTCAAGACTTTTGGATCATAACATTTAAACTGATAAAGAAAAATTCCATAATGGTCATAGCAGTGTGCTTTTGTTTAATATTTCTGTATAATTGCTGTGACCTTTTTCTAGTTATGGGATGTGTAGACACCATCGGAACTTTCAATCTCTCTCTCTCTCTCTCTCTCTCTCTCTCTCTCACACACACACACACAGATTGGTATAAGTCTTAGAAAAGCATGTTTCACGAAAATGAAATTGCTCCAAATTGCATGACACTTTGCCTAAACCACCAGTAATAAGATGTAATTACACTGAAATGAGTGTGTGTAATGACGGAGATGGACCTTTTCTTGGTTTATACACACTCGATCTGTATAAACATGTGTACATACGTGGTGAACATACAGCAAGGATGATCTACTTTATATTTAAGTATGTTTTTATATTTAACATCATGTCTTCAGGTTGTATAAATGTGTGACTTCTCCGTCTCACTCACTCACATATGCTTTCTCTCTCTGCCTTTCTGTCTTAAACATACAATACACTCTCTCTCTCTCTCTCTCTCTCTCTCTCTCTCTCTCTCTCTCTGTCTATATTTCATTTTCCTCTGGCACTGGGTCACACCAAAACTGGCCTGTCTGCCATTCTGTAAATCCATGACCTTTCTTTCTCTCTCTCTGTCTCACACACACACCTGTATATAACCATCCATACTCACTCCTTCACTCCTTTACTTTTCTTTCATTTCATTGTGAAAGAGGAACTCGGTGGCTGATGGCATTCCAGATCGTAAGCATACAAAAGAATACCTGTTGGTTTGATTTGCTCTGATTCAGTGGAGCATGGATACACTGAGCGCAGATAAACCACACTGGCTTTGGGCCACGTCTCGTTCCCACTGATAGGGAAGGGGAATTCAGACATTACTTATTTAACAGCAAGGAAGATGAACCAGCTCAGCTAATAAAGCTGACATATGACATTAAATACAATTAAACCTTTCACTCAGTCAGAATCGGATCACTAAGTAATTAGTAATAATACTAATAAAGTAATAAATTACTCAGAATAATACGCACACTGTATAAACATCGCTCATCCAGTAATTAGATAAGGATATAAGGATGCTATTAGGTTATGTTTACATTTCAATTCAGTGCTGCTCTTAATGGAACACAAACACATCTGTATTAATGGTGATCATTTTGTGTGTCAGTTTTGGATTTGTATCATTATAGTTCTTCATTAAAGTACATTTTTTGACATTTTACTTTTTACTAACCCTTAAAAACTAGACCTGTATATTTACATCTAGTCAACTGATCAAGCGAATAAATGTAAATATAAACACAATCACTCATAAATACACACACTCATATAGACACAAGCAAACAAAACAAACATACACACAACAAAACACACAAAAACAAATGCACAAACAAACAAAGGTGTACAGAAACAAACAAAAAAACACGCAAACAAAAAATAAAAAGAAGTGCTTAAAAAATGCGCAAAAACAAACAAACAAACAAAAACCCCATAAACATAAACACAAGTAAATCTTATTTACAGAGCACATTTAAACACGGCTTACACTAACCAAAGTTCTGCTCAAAGAATATAAAAACATTTTCATCAAAAGGATATAAACACAAATACATGATATGCACATAACGAATATAACTGCAACATACCTGTACCAGCTGCAACAATGACGGGTAAACACCAGGAGCATGGCGTTACACAAGTGATGACTGAATAAAACAAATAATATAAACTAATGACAGATTAACAGCAATAAAAGTGAAATTAAATTAAATTAAATTAATAGGCTGAGAGGGCTAGAGAATAAAGATGTGTCTTAAAGCTAGCTTTAAAAACAGACATGCAATAAAAACATGCAGAAAAAAATCACAAATGTATACACGCACAACAAAAAACCCAAGCAAAACAAATAAACAAATAAAAATGCACTGAAAAAAAAAACCTTCAGTTTTGTTCTACTGTGTAGAAAATAATCAAAATGCAAAGAAACTTATGGATGAGTACGGGCGTGGGTGGGGGTGCTACAAACTTTTGACTGGTACTGGACACACAAACAAACAAAAATAAATAGACAAACAAAAATTCACAGTATTGTGACTATAATGTGAGGGTATTGGTAAAATTTTCTAGCTACATGCTAATGCAAGCTTCAATACAGTATGCTAATGTGACACAGGTAACTAGTCAATGAACTCAACTAACCTTGCAAGCTAAGTTCATTAAACGGACATGAAGTCTGTGCGGGTGTTATGAAAACAGAAAGAGAATGATTGAAAAAATAAACAACTAGAACTGAGTCAATTCTGTTAATCACTACTTGTGTGTGTTATGTATGAAATAATAACGAGTACGAGCATCTCAATATTGCGTTACAGCTGGCAAGGCACGATGAAGACACGAAACTAGCGTGTGTTAGCTTGCTTCCATGATACCTACTGACGCTCACAAAGGCTTTGCTTATGTTTCATGTGCTCATATCTGAAATTAATAATTATATGAAAATTGTTTGCAATTGTTTACATCTCTCCCTCTGCCATGCTTCCTCACATCAAAATATCTCTCTTTGCCTGTAAACAAGTTTGTTTGTATCGTCTCTTCTGTCTATCTTGAGTTGGTTATTATCAAAACGGACCACTTTACGAAGCATCCTTGGATAAATCTTGTTTCATTAGCTGCTTTTCTGACACATCTGATTGGCTCATCTTTTGTTTCTGATGGATGTTTGGGGTCAGAGTGGGGTTCAACTGTGGGGTTCAAAGCCATAAGCTTTTAGCTGACACACCGAAAACATGCCCTCAGCTGGGAAAACTCATAACTTGCTCTGTGTGCTCACTCGGTGTGAACACTTTCGTTCCTCACCTGGCCCTCAAATATCCTCAGCACATAGGGGCACATAAATCAGTGAAGGTTTAACACGACACCTTGGCTTCATTTAGAAACACCGTTACTGGAGTTGACACTGTCTCCAGTGGTAAATATTGACCTTTATGGACAATTTGCACTGGGTGAGTGCAGTCGGAAAGCTAGACGTGGTCACTTAATATCATGGATATCATGTGGTCTACTTTATCCTGATACTTTCTGTTGTACTGTTATTGAAGACCACATGATGTAAAATATGCTTTTAGATATCATATTAAAAGGACAATAAATGAACTTTTTAAGTACAATTCTATTCCAACATTTATTATCTATTTGAAAATTCAGTTGTTTTAAATGATGAATTAAAAAGGAGCTTGGAAGTATATCTTTAAAGTTTGAAAATTCATAGGAATTCATGATCACACCACAAGAATATTGGCTACCTGTAAAAATTTATCACCAATCATAACTAGCTACAGTGGTGCTTGAAAGTTTGTGAACCCTTTAGAATTTTCTATATTTCTGCATAAATATGACCTAAAACATCATCAGATTTTCACACAAGTCCTAAAAGTAGATAAAGAGAACCCAGTTAAACAAATGAAACAAAAATATTATACTTGGTCATTTATTTATTGAGGAAAATGATCCAATATTACATATCTGTGAGTGGCAAAAGTATGTGAACCTTTCAGTATCAGGTGTGACCCCCTTGTGCAGCAATAACTGCAACTAAATGTTTCTGGTAACTGTTGCTCAGTCCTGCACACCGGCTTGGAGGAATTTTAGCCCGTTCCTCCATACAGAACAGCTTCAACTCTGGGATGTTGGTGGGTTTCCTCACATGAACTGCTCGCTTCAGGTCCTTCCACAACATTTCCATTGGATTAAGGTCAGGACTTTGACTTGGCCATTCCAAAACATTAACTTTATTCTTCTTTAACCATTCTTTGGTAGAACGACTTGTGTGCTTAGGGTTGTTGTCTTGCTGCATGACCCACCTTCTCTTGAGATTCAGTTCATGGACAGATGTCCTGACATTTTCCTTTAGAATTCGCTGGTATAATTCAGAATTCATTTTTCCATCAATGATGGCAAGCCATCCTGGCCCAGATGCAGCAAAACAGGCCCAAACCATGATACTACCACCACCATGTTTCACAGATGGGATAAGGTTCTTATGCTGGAATGCAGTGTTTTCCTTTCTCCAAACATAACGCTTCTCATTTAAACCAAAAAGTGCTATTTTGGTCTCATCCGTCCACAAAACATTTTTCCAATAGCCTTCTGGCTTGTCCACGTGCTCTTTAGCAAACTGCAGACAAGCAGCAATGTTCTTTTTGGAGAGCAGTGGCTTTCTCCTTGCAACCCTGTCATGCACACCATTGTTGTTCAGTGTTCTCCTGATGGTGGACTCATGAACATTAACATTAGCCAATGTGAGAGAGGCCTTCAGTTGCTTAGAAATTATCCTGGGGTCCTTTCTGACCTCGCTGACTATTACACACCTTGCTCTCGGAGTGATCTTTGTTGATCAACCAATCCTAGGGAGGTAACAATGGACTTGAATTTCCTCCATTTGTACACAATCTGTCTGACTGTGGATTGGTGGAGTCCAAACTCTTTAGAGATGGTTTTGTAACCTTTTCCAGCCTGATGAGCATCAACAACGCTTTTTCTGAGGTCCTCAGAAATCTCCTTTGTTCGTGCCATGATACACTTCCAGAAACACGTGTTGTGAAGATCAGACTTTGATAGATCCCTGTTCTTTAAATAAAACAGGGTGCCTACTCACACCTGATTGTCATCCCATTGATTGAAAACACCTGACTCTAATTTCACCTTCAAATTAACTGCTAATCCTAGAGGTTCACATACTTTTGCCACTCACAGATATGTAATATTGGATCATTTTCTTCAATAAATAAATGACTAAGTATAATATTTTTGTCTCATTTGTTTAACTGGGTTCTCTTTATCTACTTTTAGGACTTGTGTGAAAATCTGATGATGATTTAGGTCATATTTATGCAGAAATATAGAAAATTCTAAAGGGTTCACGAACTTTCAAGCACCACTTTAAGTAACATCAAAAAAAGTTTCCATAAAATAATAGCAAGGGAACATTCGAGAACATTCCCACAAAATATTGGCTATCAGACAAAGTAGTCACAAAATACTAGCTAGCTAACTTTTAAAAAAACAAAAACTAGCTAGGCATCATCAGACAGAATTCCAATAAAAAACTTGCTTCCTAGTGCCATAGAGAATTCTGACAAAAGCCTAGTTACCTAGTGCTAGATAAAATTTCCACAAAAACAAAATAGCTAGCTATTATTTAAAAATAAAAAAAATCATGACAGTACCAGCTAGCTAACTTCAGAGAAAAATCCAACAAAATACTAGTTAGGTATCATCAGACAAAATTCCTACAAAAAAACCTCCTTGCTTCCTAGTGCCATAGAGAATTCCAACAAAATACTTGTTACCTAGTGCTAGATACAATTTTCACACAAAATACCTAGCTGTCACCAAAGAAAATCTGAAGATATTACAAGTTAGCTCATATCACCAAAAAATCCCCCCAAAATACTACGTCACAATTATGATTGCAATCAGTAACAGCTTTATTCTGGTTAGGATCACAATGGATCCAAAACCTATCCCAGAAAGTTTTCCATTTGACATGGGGAGGAAATACATCCTAGAGGAGCCATCAACACAAAGCTAGCTAACATTAGAGAAAATTCCCACACAATCTAACTAGCTAACATAAGGAAACATTCCCAAAGTAGCTCATCTTATAAAATGTCTGCTTTAGTTGAAAATATTACAAAACAAAGTCCAATGTAAACAAAGATCTACGAGCAATACTAGTTTTACTATTTACTTTGTTAGAGGATACCTTTAAACAAAGCAAGCTAGCTAATTTATCAATGCGACCACAGCTAATTAGTAGTTACAGGGTGCGATTTGTCAAAAAACCAGAAGGGGGGATGGTTTGTTTTTTTTTTAATCATGAAACATCACAAAATTAAGGTAACAATAGGCTAACAGCTCAATAACATCCGATGATATCAAATGAATAACACTAAATGAAAACGAACACTAAATCAGAGATAGTAAATTCATCTTCCTATCTCTCTGACTAAATACACGAACACTAACACAACAAAGTTCGCATTGCTTGTTGTGTTGCTGTGATGTTTCTCTCCCTCCGGATTAAATGGACAGTGACTCGAAAATCACTAAAATACATGAATACTAAATGAATAGTTTGCTCTGATGGCGCAGTTCATGTGGCCTTTTCTGCTTTCCCGTCGGTGCGCTATCCGCCGCGTTTCGCCCTCCTTTAATCCACATTTCTGCGAATTTCTCAGCAGGGAAGGAACGCACGTCTGGCCCATTGACAGCGAGGAAAAGAAGGCTGTCAGTGTGGATACATTCATTCTGTTGCGCTCATCAGTAAGGATGTGATTCATGGCGCTAAATCCACGTTCACACTCTGGATATTGTTATTATCTACAATGTATCTTTTTGCTGGGGACGTTCGTGAACATCAAAGCTGCCACTTCGGGTCATTTTGAAAGTGAGTGCAATGTAGACCATAGAAAACTGTGTCACAACATGCCTGTCATGTCAACTTTTTTTTTGGTTTGTTTGTTTTATTGACGGGGTTGTCCCCGAGGATTTTTTTTCAGCAGAGATAAAAACCAGAGGGGGGATGATCCCCACCATCCCCCCCAGCAAATCGCACCCAGAGTAGTTAATATCATTTTTGGACTTGATCCCGATTAATAAATGGTTATCTTTCTAGGATTAACTGAGAGAAGAATGGAACTGATAAGGAACTTTCTCAGGAAATCAGTTGAAGCCATATTTCAATGGCTTTGGGTGTGAATCGCCTATGTCCTGGTATACCAAAAATACTTCAACTGTAACTAGTTTCATGGTTATTTTTAGCAGAAATACCATCACAGCAATCCCCAGAAAATTAACAACAAAACAAATAAAATGAGATTTGTTAGAATGCATACCTCTGCCAAGCCACATATTAGAATATACACAAACAAGTCCTGGATCCACATACATATCCGGATTTGCATCAAAATCTAATCAATTGTTCCTTGACCCATGGCTCACTGTTCCTTAAAATTTCATCCAAATCCTTTCAGTACTTTTTGAGTTACGCTGGGAAAAGCCACTCTCTAGAGTAGAGTGCATACCTCCGCCAAGCCACATATTATCAACATCAAAATAAAATCACTTGAACCTAGGATAATACTAAAGTGGTCCACCAAATTTCATCCAAATCCTTTCACTAGTTTTTGAGTTACATTGGGAACAGACAACCAAACAAACAAACGGAGGTTAAAAACCTCCTTCGACAAAGCTGGCAGAGGTAACAAACAAATTAAAAAAACAAAAAACATGGTTGAATGGCACAGGTAGTAACTTGCCAATCTGAGACAGAAGTGGAGCCAATCAGGCATTATTTTTCCTCCAAACTACATGCAACATCTACACACATCCCCAAGGCTCAGGGAGCGAAAGAAATATCCTATCATCTCCCCTCGGACAGATGGAGGCATGCCGATATCTGCCCACAGCAATGTTGCCAAAATTATGCCTGGATCGTCTACCAATTAAGATATCAAAAGATCTCACTGTAGCTTACTGACAGCTGCTTGAATTGTTTGCACCTGCTGTTTTAGTGTTACGCTAAACGCGTCTGGAGCGGATTATTCCGACTCGTGCTGGCTACAATTCACCTTTCCTACGAATGATTTATTCCAGCCGATCGTCCTCTGGCAGATGGGACTCCTGACATGAGAATGTGTGTCAGCTAATTGTGCTGTTAGTCTGTTCTCTCGTTCATGCTTTGTGCTTTGAAAATATTCACGCTAACTAAAATAGACATTGCCTTCTGTCAGAACATTGTAACTCTGTCACAGCTTTATTGAAGTGGTCTGTGGGTGTCAAGGAGAGAGTGGAGTTATGCTCACAATTGTTTTTTTTCCCTTGTTATACAGCAAAAAAAAAACAGGAAATGCAACATTAGAGAAATTAAAATAAATAGAAGACCAATCAAAGTCTCTCCTGTGCCAGGATCTGGTCTTCCCAGGCAGGGTCCTGCCCAAGTACTAACCAGGCCCTTCAGGCACATTAGGCAGCGCCAATTTCTGTTTCTCTAGCTCTCAGCCTTTCGTCTATTACATAGCTAGAATTACAGTCCTCTGGTAAGCCCCTCATTTCACCGAGTACGATCTGGAAAAATTGCACACGACCACGCGCGACTATGATCGCAGCTATGTTTTCCCGTAGTCGCGGGCAAAATCCGTGCGACCTAAACCCATTATTTTTTGTGTACGCTCTATGTTCGATGTTATCTCGTTCGACCTTCGATGTGTACGCTCTACCTGTGTCCTATACGTTCTGTAAACGCTTCACATACGCTCTACTTGCGTCTATCCATTTGATTTGATGCGATCTTAACACGACCAAGGCTCATTCTGTTCGACCAATCTGTGACATAGCGTCGATCTCTCGGCGATCTATCCTCACAAGTGCGCAACCTCGGCCGATCAAGGCCCAATCTTGGCCGATCTAGCTACATACGAGTTGCAATGTACCCTCGATCAATACGATTTAGCCTGTGATATAAACGTTCTAGCCTCGCTCTGTACGCTTAATTCTCGATCTTTTCTAGACAGATTCTCACCTGAGCTACCGTACGCGCAAATTTGTCACAGTCGCCCGGATTTGCGTGCGACCCACTGTGACCATATAAAAAGGCCCGGCGATCGGTGGCCGACCATCAGTTTTTGACCAGCCTCCGAAGGGACAACATGGACCCAATCGCTCTGCATCATGCTATTGTGCCCTATTTATATGACGTTCAGTAGGCGTAGCTTAATCGGATTAGGCGAAGGTAGGTCACAACTTAAGCGATGGTCGATCTTTATTGGTTGAAGTAGGTCGCACCTTAATCCTTTTTATGCGCCCTATTTATGCGCCCTATTTATATGACATTCAGTACGTGTAGCTTTAATAGGATTACGCGAAGGTAGGTCACAACTTAAGCGATGGTCGATCTTTATTGGTTGAAGTAGGTCACACCTTAATCCTCTTTAGAATCCAATCGTGCCCATGGGAAAAATAGGGAGCGTACGGGTCTAGGGAAGGTCTGGGACAGGTTGCGCGGAGCGAGGCTTGATCGCAAAAGAGTGAAGCTAAATTGCACGGATCAAGTGAGTGTCGAGGACGGGCCAAGCAGCACAACCATGCGCGCAATCAGTTCTTGCTCGAGAAGACTGAGCACCGCTCATCCCCGTTCTAGCCTCGATTGTCTCTCGACCAATGCATCCTTTCCTCGACCTTGTTTGCTCGTTCGATGCTCTCTGTGCGACTTTTAGGTAGAGGCTCAGTTTTTTGACATGTCAAAAAACTGAGCTACGATCTCTTTGTCGGGGAGACCATTCCTCGACCACGTGCAACCATGGAAGACCAAGGCGTCACCAACCCTCGGTCAACTGTCGACTGCATACTGTACGACCTGCGGCGACCAAGCCACGCTCTGAGATCGCAGCTCAGTCTTCCAGGAAGATTTCTCAGTGAAATGACCCCCTAACTGCGAGAGTTTGACTTCATTCTTGCATCTGTATTGTGGCATGCTTCACCAGATGGCAGTAGGAACCATTTTTATGATGGTCTTTGGTACGGTATGACCCGATTGTGAGTAGAACTTGAGATCTCCCGGTCAAGAGGTGGACACGCTAACAACTATCCCAGCTAGAAAGTAAAAAAATGGATGCATGAGCAATAACATTTCTTTCTCCACAACTATATAATTTGATGTAGTTAAATAGCATTTTATTATTATTCTGTATTTAACAATTATTTGCTGAAGGCAAAGTGAATATCGGTGAACAATAGCCGAGACGAAGTCAAACCTGAGGCGGATAATTGTTTTAGTATAAATACACAGGTGATTATTGAATTTTTTTTAATCATATTCAAACAAAATAATTTATTTCAAATTTCAAAAGCAGCATGCAAATGTTATAATGCTGCGGCGCAGACTTGTGTCAATTATCTATGCTGAGTCACATAAAATACTTTGTTTTGAAATTGATAAAATAAATCACAATTCCATCTTACCTTTGAAGTTTTAGACCAAACTTCATAGCATCTTTAGTGCTTTTAGGAACAGCATTTTCTTTCATAATTTGTAATTCTTCGCTATAGTGACGAAGCGTTTGGGCGCCATTTTGCCGAGTCGCTTGAGGAGATTATTAAAAATAATGCAAATTTCTCGACCAATGAGTGCATGTGGTTTTTTATAATCACCTGTGTATTTATTCTAATACATGTTACTACACTGGCATCTTGGCCTCATGGATGCAAATGAGTAATGATTACAGAGTAAGATGAATGACCAATAGCAAGTCCTACCCACGCGTCTATTATTGTTTCTTTTCAAGTGTGAAAGAGGAAATATTGTTGAAAGGGACTACAAGGTCCGTGCTGGGAATCAGACAAGATTTCAGGGAGAACCTGATAACAAGGCCTTCAGTTCCCATTAGAAGGAAATGTAATTTTCGTTAAATAGCATAAAGCAAATAAATGCTACTGCTTCCACTCCACTCCTCCTGATAAAGTAAACATGTCACATTAATATTAGCTGAATGATTCATATTCCACTAACACTAGCTTCCAATTAATAAAAAAAATTGATTGGTTCAGTTTTACTGTGGCAGCGAACTTTGGGTTATTACCGTTTGGGTTAGTATACACATAGACACAGGCTAATATTTAAAGGAGAACTGAAGTCATTTTTAAACTTGCTTTATTTCTTAATTAACATGTTATTTAATTACGTTCACGGTTTTAGTAACCTTATATCGTGACTCATATTGGCAAATAAACTAACTAACTAACTAACTAACTAACTAACTAACTAACTAACTAACTAACTAACTAACTAATTGCAAGTAAATATTATACTTATCGGCCTATTCAGTTTTTAGCCATGTTGAATTTAGTTCGTTTGGTTCACGGCAGGCGTCACTTATCCGCGCGATCTTCACGAGACTTGTGCGAGACTTCGAAATGTCAAGCATCAGCCAGGTGTCAGTGCCGCCATTTTGAAAA
The DNA here is from genome assembly GCF_027579695.1 of Neoarius graeffei. Taxonomy (NCBI): domain Eukaryota; kingdom Metazoa; phylum Chordata; class Actinopteri; order Siluriformes; family Ariidae; genus Neoarius; species Neoarius graeffei. The sequence goes on from NC_083587.1 coordinate 29,183,071, forward strand.
CTGTTTTCCAAACAAAATATTGCACAAAAACGAGTTTAAATGACGATTACTGCCTACTTTTTTCAAACTTTCCTGATTGCTATCAAAACAAACAAAACTTCTGGCTTTTTTAAATACATCAGCATTCGAAAGAGGGCGCGCGCGTCTTTTGATAATGTTAGCAGATGTCGGTCACTTTGATTTCCGCTGTATGTTTTACTTCCGTCCTGCAAAGTCTCGCACAGGTCTCAACGAATCTTGTTTACGGCCATTGCTTTGACATATGGACTGATATATTACAGAGCATATTTCAAACACTCATAACTTGCTCTAGCAGTGACAAAATAGCTGTCAGAAATGCATTCCTATATTTAATAAAATGAGATAAATAGAATTTTGATAATAAAAAATTTCCCTTCAGTTCTCCTTTAAGTTACGTTTTATACTTCTGTGCAGAATAAACTGTAGGTACGGCATAGCTGTGTACCGTAGCCTATGCTGTACTACGCTGTGTGACGACACAGACCGTAACAACTGCGACTGGTCCGCTTGGCAGCATCGCAGTTCCTTCTATGCATTTCTGTCTGCGGTTTCTTCTCTGTGAAAATTGGAAATTTTAAACCTTTTTCTTCTAACAGACCCCCAGTAAACACACAATGCCAGTAATATAAACCATAACCACTCAATAAAAATAATAATACTTCTACAAAAGTCAATCAGTGATGAATTTAAACACTAGTTACGCTGAAGTGCTTCGAGCTGCTCATACTCCTGAATACAGAGGAGTTAAAACACTTCATTGAGAATTTACTTGGTTTATAATTAATCACGTGAGGTTTCTTTTTCCCCAGGAAATTAGCTTCAAAACATGTCCATGTTATTTTCTGTTTATTATTCCTACAGTGAAACAGAACTCACATTCGCTATGTCTGAAATCACTCACTACTCACTATATAGTGGACTATATAGTGAGTTCACCATTTTGTAGTGCTGTCTGAATGTATAGTGAGAATTATTACACCGTATATAGCGGACTCATAATATCCCACAATGCATCGTGAAAAGTAGTGTACAACCGATTGTCACTAACCCAGCAATATATACCGTCATGCACTGCAGTCGTGCTGAAAGAAAAAAAAATGTGTTGGGGTGAATGGACGGAGGAAGAAACACATTATAAACGGACATTCAAGTACAATTAAAAATAGTCAGAGAATAGAAAATAAGCTAAAATAGAATAAGACATAAAATACAAGAATAAAAGTTACAGTGCAGAGCGAGGAATTAATCAAAAGCCTCAAATTTCATTGAATAAAAGGCAGCGGCAAAGAAGAAAGCATTCAACCTTGATTTAAAAGAACTGAAAGATGCAGCCGACACAAAGCACTTTGTATTTATTAATGTGGGAAATTATACGCTCAGTATAATATGGATTTATCACAAATGTATTTATTATTTTGAAAACCCACCAGCCAACTGATCTGGCACGTTTTAATTGTGCGACAGTAATGACGTAAATAAAAGTGCGGCGGAGTAGTGTCTGAAAGTGTTTTGTCATTTTCAGTGTTGGGCACATTACTTTCAAAAAGTAATTAGTTATAGTTACTAGTTACTTTTCCCAAAAAGTAACTGAGTTAGTAACGGAATTACTTTGTCATAAAAGTAACTAATTACCAGGGAAAGTAATTATTCCGTTACATTTTGTTCCCCCTCAAAAAAAAAATCAAATTCAATTCGTGTAATCATAATAAAAGTGAATGTTAAATGTGTTTAATGACTGAAATGGACACTTAACAGAACCAGTTAGTAATGTTATCTACACTATATTAATATTTTTGTGGGACAATGTGAGATAAGACATCTATCAAATGTAATATATTTTTGTAGTTATTAAAATTATGTTACTAATTACTGGCCACTGACGAGGACAAACGCTTTGTTCCTCGACATAATGTGCATTCCACGTAAACACTCTTGCCTTTTATTTCAAGTAATGAAAAGTAATGGCTGTATTTCCAGTGTGAAAGCGCAGTGCTGGGCTGACCGCTCGCCATCGCTGTGTCTTCCGATTGAAAGAGCGTGCAGTAGTGCAGTAGGCGTGGCCTACCTACGTATGTTGTCCAAATCTACTCTGATTGGCTTACTGTGCCGTTGTCTCGTGTCTCCCCGCCCCACACGAAAGCAGAGTAAAGAAAGGCTGAATGAGCAGCGTGCCAGATGAGAACAGCTTTAATAAAGTAACGCATAGTATTTTATTGTAAGTAACGGGAACGGCGTTATAACGATGTAAAAAGTAATTAGTTAGATTACTCGTTACTAAAAAAAGTAACACCGCTAGTAACGCCGTTTATTTCTAACGCCGTTATTCCCATCACTGGTCATTTTACCAATGAGCTCACTATATAGTCCTCTATATAGTAATTCCCTAGATAGTGAGTAGGGAGTAGTGAATGAGTGAGTGATTTCAGACACAGCCATTGGTTTTCTGCTCTTCTTCTATTTATAAAATCACTAAATTCGGTGTGTTTCATGCAACAGTGTCTCCTAGAGGACACACACCATATGTGTAAGTATAAATGCTAGTATACAGAATATGGCATCGATTCTACGCTGAAGCACGTATATACTGGTCTTTAGTCAGACTCACTCAAATAATCCTGGAGTATCACCAGACATGAGTTGATAATGCTGTAGCCCTTAACCTTACTACAAAACAGTACACACAGCTCAATAGGATAATTTAAGGGTAGCTAATTTGCTACTTAATGTCAGATAGTTACTGCTAGAGACAAAAACATCAACAGCAGCTAAGTTAGCTAATAAGTTCGCCAATGTTAGCAGAGTTCTGTGGTTATGTTACTGGCCAGACAACTAATTTTGCTAAACTATTATATTGTAAATTCAATGACAGTGTTTTATACTAAGCAAACTGTCGCTCTTTTCCAAACATGGCAAAAACAGCTAGTGACTTTCCAGTGTAGATTGCACCGATAAGTAAATGGACAAACTACAAAATTGGGATAAATACACTAATATTTAATCAAATGCATGGAGTTTTATAATTGCTCGCCAAAGTAAAGTGCAGCGTAGTGTGAATGTGTGGAAAGAACTGCTTTTTTTCCCTCAAAACTTACATTATGTTTGTAAATACTTGTTAATTATGTAAAATACTAATTATACACCCATCCACCTGCTGTTTGATGCAGTTCTCTAATCAGCCGATCCCTTCACAGCAGCACAATACACATGCAGATACAAATCAAGCACTTCAGTTAATGTTCACTTCAAACATCAGGATGGGAAAAATCGTGATCTCAAAGTGTGACTTTCTTTCACTGTGGCATGGGTGTTGGTTTGAGCCAGATGGGCTGGTTTGAGTATTTCAGAAACTGCTGATCTCCTGGGGTTTTCACACACAACAGTCTCTAGAGTTTACACAGAATGGTGCGAAAAAACAAAAAACGTTGAATGAGTGACAGTTTTGTGGGTGGAAACAAATGCCTTGTTGATAAGAGAGGTCCGAGGAAAATGGACACATTGGTTCGGGCTGCCAGGAAGGATATAGTAACTCATATAATCACTCTTTACAACCGTGGTGAGCAGAAAAGCATCTCAGCATGCAACCGCAGAAGACCACATTCCTGGGTTCCACTCCTGCAGCCAAGAACAGGAATTACAATGGCCGGTGAGTCTAGTTTTCTCCTTCTTAATCTTAACCTAGCTAGCTAGCTATAAATGTAGCTATTGCTTGGCACTAAATGAGCCAGCTAGGTGTAATTAGCTAAGAAACCCCTAGGTTGATAAATCAACAGCAGTTATCTCAATAAAATGTGAATTAATTGGTGAGTGCTGAAGCAATCATCACGTTGAGACTGAAAATGTTGAGAATTTCTTCACTTGGAGGCACTGAAAATAAACGAGGGACAAATGAGTTACATTTCACTTGTAAAATGTCCTTAAAGTGCCATTCCACCATTGGATGTATTCTTTGGCATAAAATACAATATATTTTATGACAACATGACTAGACAGAGAAATCTTTTAGCTTCAAAATGATATATCAAACATAATTTTTTGACAACGACAAGTATATTAATTTTGCGACCAAAGTCACCTACCCTTTTAATTTCCGCGCGGTAGTGAAACGTGATGTCATCGGCAGGTTCCCCTTCTTGTGTACCACGTGGCGGTCTATTTTTAGACCAGGAAACCCCCAAAGTGAGAGAGTCATTTCTCCTCATATATGGGGGCCAAAAAAATTGCGAAAAATTTTGAGTTAATCTTTCAGTTAGCTAGATTTATTGGTATTAGCTAGATTTATTGGTATTATTTTTATCGCGTTCTATCCGCCATTGCTGATAATATGTGCCATGTCACACGTCGCGTGGTACACAAGAAGGGGAACCTGCCGATGACATCACGCGCGGAAATTAAGGGTAGGTGACTTTGGTCGCAAAATTAATATACTTGTCGTTGTCAAAAAATGATGTTTGATATATCATTTTGAAGCTAAAAGATTTCTCTATCTAGTGATACCATTTATATATGTTGTCAAAATATATTGTATTTTATGCCAAAGAATACATCCAACGGTGGAATGGCACTTTAAGGTTAAGATCGAATGGAATGTGTACGTTGTGGACTTTGTGCTGGGCTTAATCATGAAGAAATGAAGGGATAAAGTATGTAGAAAAGCTAGGAACACTCCACATTTAGTGTGAAATCTGGTTTTCTAGGTAGCATGAAGGCTAGTCGTGTTTGAAGTGCCAACATCGTTACAACTTGTACACTACTGAGAAAAACCTAATGACTTTTTATAAACGCCTGGATCACTCGAACTATATATTTTGTTTTTAGGTCGAGCTAAAGATTCACACCTCGCAGCTTCCTCTTAGCAGGAAGCTCTGTGTGTAAATTCCACCAGATCCGGTGAGAGCGCAGGTCCCCCAGAGCAGAAAGTGAGGAGGCAAGGTGGATGAATCCCAGGGGTCTTTTTTTACCTTTGTGATTGACTTTTCAGCACACTCTGCCGAGGATCTTGATAAGCCTGTGAAAGCTGAACTCTGCGAGGGAGATGAAGAGGCTTATTGTCCTCATTCCGTCCGCTCGATCCGTCTGGTTCCCGGATGGAGGGAGAAGAAACAAAGTAGCCCTAATAGAGCAATCCAAAGCCAGGCAACAACAAACCTGTTATTCTCTTGCTCTTTTCACAGAAACACACACACATACACACACACACACACACACACACAGAGCATTAAAGAAGTCAAGCCAGGTTTAGCCGGTCACACAGTTATTCAGCAAAAAAAAAAAAAAAATGGCCAGCCAACGTTCACTGGCTTTTGTCTCGAAGAACAAAAAGATGATTTACAATTCATTTACGTTCATCTGTCTTTTTGGAAACATATGGGATATTCTATCTGTTCTTAAGTTTCCTTTAAGTGTGTCATGAGTATGTTGATGATTGTGTGTGTGTACATGTGGACAGGTGGTGAGCATCACATCCCTTTTGCCTTAGAGCATCTGTCCATCTCCAGCTGGCCAGAGCACCTGGATTTGAGACTCTGAACAGAGATCAGTGTTCATCTTTCTCACACATTCATGCTTCGAAGCTGCAGACCAGACACCGGCATCTGGTCTCCTTCTGTCCAGTGTGTGTGAGTGTGTATGTGTGTGGGGAGGAAAGTATTCATAAAGGTTAACAGCCCATTTGTAAGATCAGCGACTTCTTCACACATCCTGATTTTGCTGAGTGACTGGCGTCCTGGAGCCAACGAGGGCGGAGCCTAAGCCATATTTGATCATCCAAACTTAATCATGTCACATCTTTTCATTTCTTCAGCTTGGCGTATTGTAAAGAATAAATCTTTTAACTGGAAATACTGTATGTCATACACCAGATGGAAATCCTCAAAGGTGGAGAAAAAAGAAAAATATTCGCCCTACTGTTAGGAGATTGACAGTTTGAAGATCCTGGAGATGTCATAACTATCTATGGCCTGGAGCCACGGGAGCTGATTGGGTGTGCTGTCTGGGTGGGAAATGTGAAATTCTCTTTCTCTCCCTGTCAATTACAGCAACACTCGACAAATCATCAGCATCTGTGAGCTCATGTATGTAGAAGAGGGCAGATAGTGCTTTCTTTTTCTAATTTCCTCAGCTTGATATATTGCTTAGCAAGAATAATGGTTTTAAATACGGGGAAAATGTTGATGCAGATATCATACACCATCAAACATCAAATACATCAAATGTGCTCATGAACCAAATGTAGGCACGAAAGAAGTCAGACTACTTAGTAGCAGATGAGAGCCGCAGCCAATCAGAGGAGACAAAGAGTAAGACGGATAAGAAAACAAAAGGGCCAAGAAAATAAGGCAGGGTTTTGGAGCAGTCAGTTTCAGCAAACAAAATAGTAAAATGTAATGGCACTGTGTTAACTTGGGCTTCCCCGGATCAAAGAGAGTGGAGCATACGTTAAATCTGATCATCCAGAGCATTTTTTAACATCGTTACTGGGAGACCAAATGGTCTCCCAGTGGCCAGATTTGGTCTCCTAGTCAATGCCAAACCAGCTTCACTGGGAGACCAAATTTTAAACCAAGTTATGTCTTGTCATTTGGTTCAATCAGTTGCATTTAATTAACCAAGTACCATGTATGTATACATTTAACAAGGAAAACGAAGATCTATGTTATAAGATATACACACAAGATCATGTTGGTTAAGAAAAACAAAACTAAAATTTGGTTACTGAGATGGCTGATGTCAGAATCCGATGTCATTACTGTGTAACTTTGAGTGTCTTTGACATAACGTTTGTGCTTGGTAATTGCTCTTGATAGCTGTGTAGTCACTGTAGTGTGTTTGTCTGTATGGTGATTGGTGAACCATTTTGCATCACAGAATATGCCGCAGCGGTGCAGCCGCATGCAGGGGCGCAGATAGGATTTTTGAACTGGGGGGGACTGAGCTGTCAGCAAATGATTCCATTTTGTGTGTATATATATATATATATATATATATATATATATATATATATATATATATACACACACACTACCGTTCAAAAGTTTGGGATCACTTTGAAATGTCCTTATTTTTGAAAGAAAAGCACTGTTCTTTTCAATGAAGATCACTTTAAACTAATCAGAAATGCACTCTATACATTGCTAATGTGGTAAATGACTATTCTAGCTGCAAATGTCTGGTTTTTGGTGCAATATCTCCATAGGTGTATAGAGGCCCATTTCCAGCAACTCTCACTCCAGTGTTCTAATGGTACAATGTGTTTGCTCATTGCCTCAGAAGGCTAATGGATGATTAGAAAACCCTTGTACAATCATGTTAGCACAGCTGAAAACAGTTGAGCTCTTTAGAGAAGCTATAAAACTGACCTTCCTTTGAGCAGATTGAGTTTCTGGAGCATCACATTTGTGGGGTCGATTAAAGGCTCAAAACGGCCAGAAAAATGTCTTGACTATATTTTCTATTCATTTTACAACTTATGGTGGGAAATAAAAGTGTGACTTTTCATGGAAAACACAAAATTGTCTGGGTGACCCCGAACTTTTGAACGGTAGTGTGTATACATGTTATTTCACCTCCCTCACTGCCATCACCAGGAACTACCTGCAGGCCAGGACAATGATAACATTTTAACATAGCCTATGTAAATCCGAAGTTTACACATTATCATCACGCACAGAAATTGCAAAACTGCAAAACTAGTTTTAAAACCGCTAAGTTCCAACTGTTAAACATAGCGAGAGGCTGGGCTACGTGTGTGTGTGTGTGTGTGTGTAAAGTGTAAACCAGTGCATCCTGACTAACTATGCCTGTGTGTTGCGTGAGCGGCAGTCAGTCAACAACTCTTCGCAAAGTTTCCTTATGAAACAATATGCTCGCTGAAATTATGGCAGGGAACGCCAGATTAAACATTAAAACTGCCTTCTGAGCACTGTATCTACAGGCTGCCACCGAAAGAAGGAGGCTACCAGAAAGGCATCTCTACTCCAGATGATTTTACTTTCACTACGACATTACTTTGAACAGACTATCAAAAAATTGCAAGGTGATATGATAAAGTAAGGCACAGTTTACTTACAGTCGTTTTTTTTTTTTAAACGATGCAATCATTTTCTGCCTTTTGGCACCCTTCATCATGCCGTGTTGGGGTCCTGAACTAGGAGGAGCTGTCCCCGATATGCCTGTCAAACTTGTTGTGGGTAACCATAGCAACCAAGCTCGAGCTCGCAACCCGTGCAGTCTGCGCAGTTGCAACTATGTATGTACTGCTGTGCACCTCAATAAACCGAATGGTAATTAGTCTTTTGATTTTTCCGTGAGGTTTGCCTTATGCAAAGAAAGACAGCATAGACGTTTTTTCCTCCCTATAAGTGGGGGGGACCGAACGAGGTGAATTTAAATCTGGGTGGGACGAATCCCCCCGTCCCCCCCTCTATCTGCGCCCGCCGCATGGACTCTGGGGCCTGTGATTGTATTGCCCAGACCAGTTGGTCTCCTAGTGGAAAATCCTTAAAAAATGCTCTGTGATCATTCCATATCAAAGTTGATCATGTGACATCACGAGCTTTTCATTTGTTCAGCTATTGACATATTGCTTCGAAAAAGAATGCTGCTTTTAATGTCAGCTAGCTACTAGTAGAGACGTAAACATTAGCTAGCTAGTAAAAAAAAAAGCTAGATAGATAGCTAATGTTAGCTACCTGGCTAGATTAGCTTGATAAATTTACAGTATGTTGCATACTAGCATTTTAGATTAAGTGTTTATACCAGAACTGAAGAGTAGTCATGTGACCTGATCAAGTTCATGAATGACAGATCAAATTGAACACCGTGTGTTAACCAGATGACTGTCACAGAGCAAATTCAGGACACACACCTTTATCTCTCTCTCTCTCTCTCTGTGTGTGTGTGTGTGTGTGTGTTTTCTAGCTTTTTTTCTGACCTGAATTAAGGCCAGGAGTCAGAAGTGCAGCTTCCTGAGACTGATAGCTTCCTGCGGGCAACTTATACCTGTGAGCAAGTAAAACCACAGCAAGTCCAAAAGCCAGAGAGAAAAACCGAGAGCAAGGGAGTGAGAAAAAGTAGAAAGTAAGGGGAGAAAGAGGAAAAGAAGCAAGAAACGGAGAACGAGAGAAAGAAACAAGGTAGCGGGAGAGACAGAAAAAGAGACAAAGTAGGGACAAAGGGCGAGATTGAGATGGAGGTGCAGAGAGAGGGTGAGATGGAAAGAGATAAAGAGGGAAAGACTGGGAGATAGAGAGGTGCTGTCAGTGGCAGTGTGAGTGTTTAGCTCATTGTTAGCGATGCTGATGTGAAACTCTATCTGACCCTCTGACACAGTGCAGCTTTTCCCATGTGGCCCGGATCAGGAGCGGCCTGTGTAAACACTGACACTAATCTGGGAAATAGATTCAGTTTGGATATTTCACACAAGAAAGCAACTGATTTTTGTTTCATGTGTTATGCAAGAAGACACTGGTGAAAGGTGGAAGGTACAGTTCTGTGAAAAAAGAAACGCACGTCTGTGAACAAGTGTTTATTTTAGTTGTATCCTTTATTTTATATCTACTGTCTTTCATCTTATCTTATTTCACCCAAAATCTGGTCTGTAAATGTCTGCTCCATTCAGCCTCTTGTCGTTCAGTGATATCACACAGACATGCCAGTGTGGTTTATACGTTGGTTTTGGAAAACCCATTGGATGTCACCGAAAACAGCAAAATATCACTAAAAATCATGTTTTGTTCAAAACTGCATGTTTTCCCCCTGTAAGACACCTTTGAGAACTTTAAAGGAACAGTCCACCGTACTTCCATAATGAAATATGCTCTTATCTGAATTGAGACGAGCTGCTCCGTACCTGTCCGAGCTTTGCGCGACCTCCCAGTCAGTTAGACGCAGTCAGACTGTTAGCAATGTAGCTAGGCTCAGTATGGCCAATGGTATTTTTTGGGGCTGTAGTTAGATGCGACCAAACTCTTCCGCTTTTTTCCTGTTTACATAGGTTTATATGACCAGTGATATGAAACAAGTTCAGTTACACAAATTGAAACGTAGTGATTTTCTATGCTATGGAAAGTCCGCACTATAATGACAGGCGTACTAACACCTTCTGCGCGCTTCGACAGCGCATTGATATCTGAGCTCCGTATTAATGCGCTGCCGAAGCGCGCAGAAGGTGTTAGTACGCCTGTCATTATAGTGCAGACTTTCCATAGCATAGAAAATTGCTATGTTTCAATTTGTGTAACTGAACTTGTTTCATATCACTGGTCATATAAACCTATGTAAACAGGAAAAAAGCGGAAGAGTTTGGTCGCATCTAACTACAGCCCCAAAAAATACCATTGGCCATACTGAGCCTAGCTACATTGCTAACAGTCTGACTGCGTCTAACTGACTGGGAGGTCGCGAAAAGCTCGGACAGGTACGGAGCAGCTCGTCTCAATTCAGATAAGAGCATATTTCATTATGGAAGTACGGTGGACTGTTCCTTTAAGAATCCATAAATACAATATACAGATGAAAGTTTGTAGGTCGGATGTACAGACCACATATACACTCACTGGCCACTTTAATAGGAACTTGCTCTTGAGTCTAAGATTACTGTTCTTGGCTGCAGGAGTGGAACCCAATGTGGTCTTCTGCTGTTGCATGCTGAGATGCTTTTCTGCTCGAACCAATGTGTTCATTTTCCTCGGACCTCTCTTATCAACAAGGTGTTTGTTTCCACCAGGGCTTTGAACCGGTTCAAGGAACGAAAACGAAAACCAGGAACTTTTTCTATTTCACATGGAACAGAAACGAAACCAGAAACTTTATTATTTTTTATGTTCCGGAACAGAAACGCTTATTAAAAATAATGGTAACCGGTTAATACCGGTTTTTATTTCGTTCCTCAAAGTTTCCGTAGCCTACAAATAAAAAAGTCATTCTTCTCCTGCGCAAGTTTCTATGACCCGCTGGGGTTCACCTCCTGTGTGACGTTCGCTGACTGAATGGAGAGAGCGGGAAGGTGGACTACTATCACGTCTCCACGTGATAATAAGTGAGTAAATGCATTACTGAGTGTCTGAGCAAAGAAGAGCCTGAACGTTGCAACCTCCCTATTGGCTGTTTGTAAAAATGTATCAGTTGTTGCCCTTCCCACGGGAATCATCGCGGGCTCGAGAGACGAGACCTGACGAGTTAGTTCGTTGGTAGCAGAACAAAATGTCTGGACACAAATCGGGTTTTCAGAAAAGGAAAGAAAATAAACGGAGGGTCGAAAATACAAAAAAGGAGGCAGAAAATGCAAAACGAGTTTTAAGGTAGGACAAATGGTTAGTTTTCTGAGGCAGCCCGCCGTGGCTGCAGGCTTTCAGTTGTCTCATTGAATGGTTACTTTTCTGAGGCAGCCCGCCGTGGCTGCCTGCAGGCTTATTTATTATAGCCCATTTAGTTAAAATAGTTGATATAAAATGTTTATAGTTATGTGATGGTTGTCCTGATTTAGACTGGTGTTTTTTTTGGGGGGGGGGGGGGTTGCGCGATGTTGCACCCGGGTCCAGATTAGGGCAGAACCGGCCCTGGCTACATTTCAGGTGTAGTTTGTTTTATGTATGTACGTACTTGCATAGATGTGTACTTGGTCTTCCAATATGGCGCCTAACAAAATCTCGCGGCGCGGTGACGTCATGCGGTAGCCCTCTATAGGGCCTGACTAGCCTTTGGTAACACACTAAACGAATTATCTTTAATTTTTGGCACTTTTTCTGTTTGTGTAGATGGGAAGACATACTGAGAATCCAAATCGCCAACATTTGAAATAATAATTGTTTTGAATTATTTCTTGTCTTATTTAATGAAGGTTGTAATAGAATTAGCCTACATTTGGCTTAAGCTGGATGAGACAGAGACATAATTTTATAGCCATTTGTTAAACAGCTGACAGGGAACGTAATTAACAGTTCCGGGAACGAAATTTTTTTTGTTCTAACCAGTTCGGGAACGTCTATTTAATGGTGGAACCCAAAACCGGAAACGTTAAAATTCCGTTTCTGTTCGGAACGAACCAGTAGGAAAAAAATTCTGGTTCAAAGCCCTGGTTTCCACCCACAGAACTGTCACTCACTCAGTGTTTTTAGTTTTTCGCACCATTCTGTGTAGAGACTGTTTGTGTGTGAAAACCCCAGGAGATCAGCAGTTTCTGAAATACTCAAACCAGTCCATCTGGCTCAAACCAACATCCATGCCACAGTGAAAGAAAGTCACACTTTGAAATCACAATTTTTCCCATTCTGATGTTTTAAGTGAACATTAACTCAAGCTCTTGATTTGTATCTGCATGATTTTTTTTTGCATTGTGCTGCTGTCAAGGGATCGGCTGATTAGAGAACTGCATCAAACAGCAGGTGGATGGGTGTTCCTAATAAAGTGGCCGGTGAGTGTAAGTTGGAAGCACACAGTGATACAGAATGTCTTTGTGTCCTGTATCATTACAATTTCCTTGACTGGAACTAAAGGACCCCAAACCTGTTCTAGCATGACAATGCCCCTGTGCATCAAGTGTGCTCTTTTAGGATGAACCGGAACACCGACTGCACCCCAGACGTCCTCGACTGACATCAGTACCTGACTTCACTAAAGCTCTTGTAGCTGAATGAACACAAATCCCTACAGCCATGCTCCAAAATCTAGTGGAGAGCCTTCTTGGAAGAGTAGAGGTTACTGTAACAGCAAACAAGGAGTTATATATGTATGTGATGATAAAGTGTCTACAAACCTTGGGTCATATAGTGTACGAAACAGAAATTATAACATGCAGTCAGAGTTAGGGTGCAAGTGCGTATACTCAAAGTGTTATTTATTCGGGAAAATCCAATAATAAAAACCAGAAAACGTGAGCAGAACATGGAAATGAGAAAACAATGCTCTGATTCAACAACACAAATGGATGGCAAGACTTCACAAAGAAACGGCAAGGAAGGACGGAACAAACTGATTACTGTATAACGTGAACACTGAACATCTGGACCTGATCAGAAAACACATGAATGATAAGACAAGAGTGGAGACAGGACCAAACCAAAGACATGCCATAAACAGGAGCAAAAGGAATATGCTGAGAAGGGGAATACATGACAGAAACACTTTTTTGTTGACTTTATAATATTTATAATCAAAGATTATGTTCTATAAGAAGCCATGGGGCGGCACAGTGGTGTAGTGGTTAGCGCTGTTGCCTCACAGCAAGAAGGTCCGGGTTCGAGCCCCGTGGCTGGCGAGGGCCTTTCTGTGCGGAGTTTGCATGTTCTCCCCGTGTCCGTGTGGGTTTCCTCCGGGTGCTCCGGTTTCCCCCACAGTCCAAAGACATGCAGGTTAGGTTAACTGGTGACTCTAAATTGAGCGTAGGTGTGAATGTGAGTGTGAATGGTTGTCTGTGTCTATGTGTCAGTCCTGTGATGACCTGGCGACTTGTCCAGGGTGTACCCCGCCTTTCGCCCATAGTCAGCTGGGATAGGCTCCAGCTTGCCTGTGACCCTGTACAGGATAAGCGGCTACAGATAATGGATGGATGGATGGATGGATGGATGGATGGATGGATGGATGGATGGATGGATGGAAGAAGCCATGGTGGGGGAAAAAAATTCAGTCTATTTCACGATGTCTAAAAACCTTGCAAGCTCAGTGTGATATCCCTGATTAATTCAGTTTATAACACATGAAATATGCCAATATTAGCTACCAGAACAGAATTTTCCCCGTCATTGTTAGCATGAACAGAAATTAAGCGAGTCATGAGAAGACTATGAGGTTGGTGTTTAAATACCGCAAGTGACTTTTCCCTCACGTAACGAGACTATTGTCATGTTGTGCTCTTTGCCCATATGTGAATTCAGTTACAAAGGGCAGGGCATTTGCTCTCTACAACCATCAACAAAACACCAGCTGAGGGAATATTTTTTGGAAGAATGATGTTCAGCTCTTCAGTACAGCTCCACAGACTTGTAGAATCCATGCCAGGGTGCATTAAAGCTGTTCTGGTGGACTGTCATGACCCAACACCTTACTAAGAATAAATACATGGATATTAGTCAGCATAGACATGTGTCTATGTATTTTTACATTCGATGAGATTCACAAACTTGTTTTATATGTAATATATCCGATTTTCATAACGAATTCGGGCCTCCCAGGACTGATCAAGAGAAATACAAAGAATATACTCTAGTTTCCAGAACATGGAACATTTCTTACGTCTTCACTCTGCCGTCTGTCTGTCATCATTGCTCAACACTTCAGTTACCTCACGTCCTTTATGGCAGACATTTCCACCCCTCTTTCCATTGTGCATTGTGTATGTCATTTAGGATAGAAGCTTCTGTTTACATATTAATGATATTAATGCCAGGTTGGCCTCTTCAGTAACATTCTCCTGGATAATTGATCATGCAGTGACACGTGAAGTGGTTCAGGTTTAGCCTGTTTAAAGCTGTTGAGCAAATGAAGAGCTGTTTTTTTAACCAGATTAGTCTGAACCGAGAGTATTTCATTCATAGTTGGTTTCTTTAAAGGTTAACAACAATTAAAAAAAGTTAAGAAAAGGCCTTCTGTTTTGTAAAACTTATCACAAAACATGTTGTTGAGTTGTTCTGTGGTTGTGTTGCAGGTGAGGCCACGTATACCATGACCAAGTCATGACCAAGAACAGAGTGTATCAAGACCGAGACAAGACCAAGACTTTGAAGGGTTGAGACCAAGTCAAGACCAAGGCCAAGGCAGGGCAAGACCAGTGTGTGTGAAGGGGTGGGGAGGGGTGACAGCCTTTAACAAGAAGAACATTTTCAAATTAGCAATGAGTCACATTCTTGGTTGCATTTGAAGCAGGAAATTTGACATCATAATCTTGACAAATAAATCAGGCAATTTAGTGATATCTCTACAGTTGTGGTCTTGAATGGGCTTGAGATAAAATCTAGATTCCTCTATGTCCAAGACCGAGACGAGACCGAGTAAAAATGTGGTTGATTCTGAGACGAGACTAAGATCTTCATAAAGTGGACTCAGACACTTTAGCCCTTTGATGCAAAACATGGGTCAAAAGTGACCCGGCTGAGTTTTTATCTTCTATATCTTTGCAATAAATTAATTCCATCATTCAGTATTCAAGGTATTCCTCAATTAACTTGTTTTTGATCATCATACATCCTTATTTTATTTTTTCCTTTCTTACTTTTTGAATAAAAACCCTTTTTGTATCACTACCCTTCTAATGCACAACATGGGTCAAAAACGACCTGCATTCATTCTCATTCTCATCTCATCATCTCTAGCTGCTTTATCCTGTTCTACAGGGTCACAGGCAAGCTGGAGCCTATCCCAGCTGACTACGGGTGAAAGGCGGGGTACACCCTGGACAAGTCGCCAGGTCATCACAGGGCTGACACATAGACACAGACAACCATTCACACTCACATTCACACCTACGGTCAATTTAGAGTCACCAGTTAACCTAACCTGCATGTCTTTGGACTGTGGGGGAAACCAGAGCACCCGGAGGAAACCCACGCGGACACGGGGAGAACATGCAAACTCCGCACAGAAAGGCCCTCACCGGCCACGGGGCTCGAACCCAGACCTTCTTGCTGTGAGGCGACAGCGCTAACCACTACATCACCGTGCCGCCCCTGCGTTCATTTTCCAGGTTATT
The DNA here is from genome assembly GCF_027579695.1 of Neoarius graeffei. Classification (NCBI taxonomy): domain Eukaryota; kingdom Metazoa; phylum Chordata; class Actinopteri; order Siluriformes; family Ariidae; genus Neoarius; species Neoarius graeffei. The sequence continues at coordinate 29,198,771 of NC_083587.1, forward strand.
TCATGTATGGCTGAGTGTTTCTATGATATACTTTTGAAATAAATTCATTTTGTCATTTACTTTTCCAAATATGCAGTAAATATCTTGTTTTTGTTTCGCACAAATCATCATTTTTATTTTTCCTTTCTTAAGTTATGAACAAGCACAGCTTTTGTAATTCTACATCAAGTTTACACACATGGGTCAGAACCGACCCACATGCATTTACTCCAGCGTTTGGTGGGAACTGTGAATTGTGCTTGTGTCAGACATTTCACAGCTCAGCACGGCGCCCTTTGCCCATCTAATACATGGAAGTAATGTTTTTCAATTGTTCTAACATTACCTTAGAAAAAAATTGATTATGTTTAGGTTACCTTGAGAGTGAGTAGATTACTTGTCAGAAAGTTACAAGTAATTACTATTAGCTTCTGAGCTGTTGACATATTCTGCTTTAGTTAGCTAATTTTATTGTAGTTGGCTTAGCTAACGACATAGTTAATAAATAAATAACTGGCCCCATTCACTGCTAAAGTAATTACTTGAAACAAATTATTATTATAGTATTAAGACATTTAATTTTAAATCACACTTGGATGACCCATGTGTAGTAATATAAAAAGTATTTTTGTTCATAAAGTAGGAAAGAAAAAAATTAAATTAATGATTTGTGGTAATTAAAAACAAGATATTTAAAGAATACTTGGAATATTCAATCATAAAATAAACTGATTTCAAAAGATAGAGCAAAGAAAAACTCAGTCAGCATGAAATAACCTGGAAAATGAATGCGGGTCATTTTTGACCCATGTTGTGCATTAGAAGGGGTGTGCATATGTTTTGCATCAAAGGGTTAAGACTGATTTCAAGTACAACACTATTGCTCAGTGTCTCACTTGCTTATATGGTTTATGAAGGTGTTATCGATAAAAATGGGCAAAATGACTTTGCAGAGGGGCGACACGGTGGTGTAGTGGTTAGCACTGTTGCCTTGCAGCAAGAAGGTCCTGGGGTCAAGCCCAGCGGCCAGTGAGGGCCTTTCTGTGTGGAGTTTGCATGTTCTCCCTGTGTCTGCGTGGGTTTCCTCCGGGTGCTCCGGTTTCAGCCAAAGACATGCGGGTTAGGTTAATTGGTGTGAGTGTGAATGGTTGTTTGTCTCTATGTGTCAGCCCTGCGATGATCTGGCGACTTGTCCAGGGTGTATCCCGCCTCTCACCCATAGTCAGCTGGGATAGGCTCCAGCTTGCCTGCGACCCTGTAGAGCAGGATAAGCGGCTACAGATAATGAATGAATGGATGGACTTTGCAGAGCCATAAACACTAGTAGCAGCCATGTGAAACAGCAGAATCAGTTTTCTGTCTCAGCATATAGTTTGGTGTTACTCTGAATGAGCATGCGATTCAGGTAGGAGGAAGATCTTTCAGGCTTTTTGCAAGAAAGTAAGGAATAAAACATAATGGGTTGTGCTGTCCACATTGGGGTGGTGTGATACGGCTTGACAGCAGTAGTGGATTATTTTCTTATAAAAGCATGTCCTGAAGTGTTTTACTCCTCTTATACCATAGAAATTTACCAGCAATTACAATTTAAGTGTATTATTCTTGTTTACCTTTTATAGCTATTTCATGTTATGGAACATCACCTAGAGACAAATTAGTTCCTGTGATCAATTACTTTATCCTTGACTTGTAAGTGACGTCAAAGCAAAATAGAAACCTGGATGTCGGCCATGTTGGTGGATATAAAATGCGGGGTCAAACGACATTCCATACAAAACATAGTCACGCATGCGCAGCTCTCTTTGTTTTTTCACTGCTTTAAGCGTTCTTTTAGCTATGCCATATCTTTGTGCTGTATATGGTTGTGGTCACAACAGGACTCGTGACCGTGGCACGTTCCAATTTTTTAGAATTCCGTCTGTGATTCGGAAAGAGGGCGAGGAAACTCTGAGGCTTAGTATGGAGAGGAGACGAGCACGGCTGAACAACATCGGCAGGGCCGATCTAACAGAGTCTAAAACCAAAACAGCTCGTGTTTGCAGTAATCATTTTATCTCAGGTGAGATTCAAAAGCTTTCTTGATAATATCATGGAAGAATTGTATTTGTTTTGCTAGAATTTTGCCATAAAATGAGCGTTCTCTTGTCATGGTTCACTCAGTCGTTGTTATAATTTTAACACGTGTATTACCATTTCGCTTCTAGGAGCGCCAGCAAAATTATACGATAGAAACAATCCAGACTGGGCACCCAATCAGAAAATGGGCTATGTTTGGTCCAAGGCCAGACTTGATTTTTTGACAGCCAAACCAGATACAGCACGATATCTGGGTACTCGAAGGTCAGTGGAAGTGTCTTATCTTCAGTCTGACTTTTTAAATAATATGGGTCAAAACCACACATATCTATCTTCTCTTTGTATCAAATCTTCGCTCGACCGTTCAAATCGTGGTAATACTGAGAAAATTCAGCATTGTTTACAGACACGCTTTCAGCGGCTGCCATCCTAGTTGCTTTGTATATCCTCCATCATGGTGGACGCTCATGACCTAGCACATTTTGATCACATGGTTGCAAGTCATCTCATCTCATCTCATTATCTGTAGCCACTTTATCCTGTTCTACAGGGTCGCAGGCAAGCTGGAGCCTATCCCAGCTGACTACGGGCGAAAGGCGGGGTACACCCTGGACAAGTTGCCAGGTCATCACAGGGCTGACACATAGACACAGACAACCATTCACACTCACATTCACACCTACGGTCAATTTAGAGTCACCAGTTAACCTAACCTGCATGTCTTTGGACTGTGGGGGAAACCGGAGCACCCGGAGGAAACCCACGCGGACACGGGGAGAACATGCAAACTCCACACAGAAAGGCCCTCGCTGGCCACGGGGCTCGAACCCGGACCTTCTTGCTGTGAGGCGACAGCACTAACCACTACACCACCGTGCCGCCCTGCAAGTCATCTATAGTAGCTTTATAGCAACTCTCTCTCCTGAAGACTTTCCCATGGTGGAAAACCTACTGACTTTTACATAATGCTGAGATTTCCAAAGATGTTAAATAAATATCTCCTTACAGACACTTTCACCATATAAATGCTTATTTGCTAAATATGATTAGACATAGAGTTGATGATGTGGAGCATCCAACATATAATTAATGAGCTGCGGTTACAGAAAATGAATCAACAACTTCTAACCTATGGTATTAGATGATAGATTTGAACAGTGCTGTTGTATAATTAACAGTTATTCCACGAAATCAAGTCATACATGAGCTGATAGCTGATGAGGCACGTAGCACCAAGTTGGCTATAAGCCATGCACAACGAGATTGATTGGAATAACTGTTTTATTATATCCACATTCACTGGATTTTGAGAAACAGAGCATTTTTATTTTTATTTTTTGGAAATTCGATAAATAAAAACTTTATACAAAACATCCGACAAAATCATTTCCATTTAGGCGGACGTCTTAAAAACCTATCGATGGTTGCACGAATTGACTTTAGGGTTGCTTTTTTGTAGAAAGTGCCATCTTGCTGTCATGCCAAGGTATAGAATAGCTTTGGACATTTATTTAATTTTTTCTTGGATATTTCAATGATGTAATTTTCAAACAACTTTGAGCTTTTGAACCAGTTGAAAAAAATTCAACAAATTCTAGTACTTAAAGATCAAGAATGTAAACAAACCGGCAAAATGACAGTAGCAATTTGTGAAAAGTATGATAATAATAATTCTTGAAAAATAAAAAATGATACGTTCTTACCATCAAATACTTTTATTCCATATTTTGTTGCTTTTTTTTGTAGTTTTGGGGGTTTGTTTTTGAGTAGAGTTTTTATTTCGTCCTTGGTTGGTTCAGCAACACGCTCCACCGTTTTGTTTTTCTTTACTCATGGTATATGAGCTGATAGCCTAGTAGTAGAGTAGCCAATCAGAGCGCGCGATTGCTCATATCCAGTGAATGTGCATAGAATAATTACTATTAGAACACTGGAATTTAATTTGTTCACTTTTTTCCCTTACAGTAAAATTTTAACAGGGCTGGCTGGTATAAATGAGAGGGGTTCAAGCCATCATTCTCAACAAACAAATAAATAAAAATAGGCCAAATTCTAGAGAACAGTCTATGTTTAAAAAAAAAAAAAAACACAAAAAAACATCCATACCTAGTTTGAAGAAGGTGGTGTCTGACATCTAGAAGAATTATTACAGATATTTCAAGAAGACTGACATGCTGTAGGTCATATGATGATGAAGGAACGTCTGTGAACTCATTGTGTCATTTATACTAAGGGTACGCAAACTTTTGCACTCATCCACAGCATGCATGTGGATTTTAAATCGATTTCAAACATCTCAAACAAATACTGTATATGTTTCCATATAGGTTTAAATGATGGATTCCTGAATAATAAGGATCAGCTGGGGAAAAAAATGAAACAAAACAGGGTTAGTGTTTGATACCTGAGGGAATAAAGTCAGTTCTCGGCCGTGCAGTTAGACAGCTGGACCCTCCTGAAACACAGCGTCTTTACCATGACCATGGTGAAAATATTCGAAGGCACTCTGTCTGTGAGTGAGTAGTGTAATGAGCAGTATACTTCAGCATGGATGTGTTTAGAGGAAAGCAGCTCATGCGTGTGAGGAGAGCTGAAGTGCTTATTCTGTGGAATAAAGTCATTAAGTAAAGCCTCTTTTCCTCTTCTCGGTCGCTCATCAGCGGCCAACTTGACATCCTGACCCCCGCCCCTCCACCCCACCGTAACATTTAATTTATTGATCTTCATTTTATTTGAATTTGCGAAGAGCCTCGTGCACCGTTTTAAATTAATCCTAGTTAATTTCCATCCCACCCATGAATGAATGAATGAGGCCTCTGTTTCAGGAGGCCACCCAGTTTTATGAGAATCTGCAGTGAATTAGAAAATCTGTCAGTGCTGCTGGAGGATATGCCCCGTCATTCCACCTGTAAAGAAGGAAGAAAAAAAAAAGAAAAGAAAATGCGCTTTTGTCTATTATCTCGTAGGCTTACCTGACATGAGTTAACCCGGAGGTCAATAACATCCGTGGAGCGTTGCAGGAATCGCTGGGCTGGAGAGAGACGAGCTGAGAGAGAGCTTTGTTCCGATTCTGACCACCAAATCTGCTCAGTGCTCAAGCCCCTGTGAGAAAAAAACAAAAACTTACATTTATATCAAGCACCAGCAATAATAATAATAATAATAATAATAATAATAATGTTTTTCAACATGTATGTAAATCACTAGTAACAAATACTTAATTCACATCTTTTATGGCAATGTGCAATATTGTGGTACATTTCGATAATTTATAACTACATATTAATATTAATACAGTAGCAGTCATAAGTTTGTACACCCCTACTCCTTCATTTCTGTATTGTGACTATTTTCTACATTGTAGAACAATATTGAAGACATCAAAACTATGAAATAACATCTGGAACATATATGGAATTGTGTGTACACTACTGGCGTTATCTTAACCAGCTTCATGAGGGAGTCACCTGGAATGCTTTTCAATTAACAGGTGCTTCGTCAAAAGTTAATAAGTGGACGAGTTTCTTACCTTGAGATTAGAGAGTAAATAGTAAATACCTGTAATAATAAAAATACAGTAAACAGCCTTATTCGACAACTGTAGTAATCCATATTATGTCAAGAACTGCTCAACTAAGTAAAGAGAAACGACGTCCATCATTACTTTAAAACATGAAGAAGTGACTTTTAATTAATTTTAAAAAAAAACATTGAATTTGAAGGTGTGTCCAAACTTTTGACTGGTATTGTATATATAATATATATTTACTTTTTCTTGGTGAAGGGAAATTAATTTTATACGAATAATCTCCTTCATTCTAACACCATCTACTTGGTAATATCACTGGTTTTGTTCCATTTCTTCATCTACATTCACCAAATATAAACAAATGAAAGTCCAATCGAGGCGTGCGCTGTGTGTTTATCCTGGGCCTTTTTGTTTGCTTAATGTTTGTCTTCATTTGAATAGTAATGGACATGGCATGTAAATGGAGTCTTATGTGAATGTTGAACAAAGACGTCTGCCTCCCAGGTGCCCTATTCATGCCTCGCAGGAAAAAAAATAGGCAAGTGTGTGTTTGTGTGTGTGTGTGTGTGTGTGTGTGAGATGGGGGAAGAAATTCCCAGTGTGTTTGTATTTCATTCATTCTAATCAATAAAAATCAGACTTTTTACATCATTCTTTCCTAAGCAGCACTGCGTTCCGGTTAGCGAGTGGAAACAGCAGGAGGGTTGGAAGGATTTGCCTAATTTAAGTCGATAATTTACAAGTCCTTCATGCGTTTTTCAACAGCGTCACCCACCCGAGACGGACAGCTTTGCGTTCAGTCAGCCATACGCGATGTGGCCACAAATTAAACAACTTTGCTGTAATGATCTTGCAGTCTGAGTGCCAGCTGTCTGTGATGTTTTACAAACAGAAACAATAGATGAAATGCTGCATATCAAAGTGCTGAAGGCTAAACTAATCTGTGTTTAGCACTGCTTAGCAATGGTCCGTTCCATTGCCCCAGGCTGTCCCTTTTGATTTCTTGGCAAGACACAATGCTATAACATTTACAATAAAATCTCTTCATTTATCTTCTCTTCAGCTCGTTGATGATCACTATGAGAAATAATGATAGAAACAGAGCCTCTGAACATGCTGGGGATTTTGCTGATGGCAGGAGTGTGTGCGCAGATAGGAGTGGAAATAAGAAATGGAGAAAACAGGACAGATATCATCCATCCATCCATTATCCGTAGCCTCTTATCTTGTTATACAGGGTTGCAGGCAAGCTGGAGCCTATCCCAGCTGACTACGGGCGAAAGGCGGGGTACACCCTGGACAAGTCGCCAGGTCATCACAGGGCTGACACATAGACACAGACAACCATTCACAATCACATTCACATCTACGGTCAATTTAGAGTCACCAGTTAACCTAACTTGCATGTCTTTGGATTGTGGGGGAAACCGGAGCAAACCCACATGGACACGGGGAGAACATGCAAACTCCACACAGAAAGGCCCTCGCCAGCCACGGGGCTCGGACCAAGGACCTTCTTGCTGTGAGGCAACAGTGCTAACCACTACATCACCGTGCCACCGGATAGATATCACTAATGCCATTTTTCTAATTCATATTTACAAGCACTAGATTATTTCAACGAACACTTTCATTCCTCTTAATTCTCTTGGACATTGTCTCTGTAAATATCACTATTAAATTGTCCAGGAAAGCTTTATGTGTTTATTGCTCCACATTAATTCGGGATACACAGATAAAAAATATTGTAATGAGTGTGTGTTAGGATTTTAATCAGTGTTCAGTGTGTATATTGAGACAAAGTGGCTGATTAGTGAGCTGCTGTGCAGGCTCTTACAGCATCAACATCTGGCAGTTGAAATTCAAATCACTCGATGCTCTGTCAGTGTATTTCAAAGAGAAATCTCTCACACTTTAATAATAATTAAAGAAAATTACAAAAATGTGTGAACTGAAATTGACACATACTGTATGCATGTACAGTGGTGCTTGAAAGTTTGTGAACCCTTTAGAATTTTCTATATTTCTGCATAAATATGACCTAAAACACCATCAGATTTTCACACAAGTCCTGAAAGTAGATAAAGAGAACCCAGTTAAACAAATGAGAAAAAAATATTATACTCGGTCATTTATTTATTGAGGAAAATTATCCAATATTACATATATGTGAGTGGCAAAAGTATGTGAACCTCTAGGATTAGCAGTTAATGTGAAGGTGAAATTAGAGTCAGGTGTTTTCAATCAATGGGATGACAATCAGGTGTGAGTGGGCACCCTGTTTTATTTAAAGAACAGGGATCTATCAAAGTCTGATCTTCACAACACATGTTTGTGGAAGTGTTTCATGGCACGAACAAAGGAGATTTCTGAGGACTTCAGAAAAAGCGTTGTTGATGCTCATCAGGCTGGAAAAGGCTACAAAACCATCTCTAAAGAGTTTGGACTCCACCAATCCACAGTCAGACAGATTGGAGTACAAATGGAGGAAATTCAAGTCCATTGTTACCCTCCCTAGGATTGGTTGACCAACAAAGATCACTCCGAGAGCAAGGCGTGTAATAGTCAGCGAGGTCACAAAGGACCCCAGGATAATTTCTAAGCAACTGAAGGCCTCTCTCACATTGGCTAATGTTAATGTTTATGAGTTCACCATCAGGAGAACACTGAACAACAATGGTGTGCATGGCAGGGTTGCAAGGAGAAAGCCACTGCTCTCCAAAAAGAACATTGCTGCTCATCTGCAGTTTGCTAAAGATCACGTGGACAAGCCAGAAGGCTATTGGAAAAATATTTTGTGGATGGATGAGACCAAAATAGAACTTTTTGGTTTAAATGAGAAGCATTATGTTTGGAGAAAGCAAAACACTGCATTCCAGCATAAGAACCTTATCCCATCTGTGAAACATGGTGGTGGTAGTATCGTGGTTTGGGCCTGTTTTGCTGCATCTGGGCCAGGACGGCTTGCCATCATTGATGGAACAATGAATTCTGAATTATACCAGCAAATTCTAAAGGAAAATGTCAGGACATCTGTCCATGAACTGAATCTCAAGAGAAGGTGGGTCATGCAGCAAGACAACGACCCTAAGCACACAAGTCATTCTACCAAAGAATGGTTAAAGAAGAATCAAGTTAATGTTTTGGAATGGCCAAGTCAAAGTCCTGACCTTAATCTAATTGAAATGTTGTGGAAGGACCTGAAGCGAGCAGTTCATGTGAGGAAACCCACCAACATCCCAGAGTTGAAGCTGTTCTGTCCAGAGGAATGGGCTAAAATTCCTCCAAGCTGGTGTGCAAGACTTTTATCAACAGCTACCGGAAACGTTTATGCCATTATTGCTGCACAAGGGGGTCACACCAGATGCTGAAAGCAAAGGTTCACATACTTTTGCCAATCACAGATATGTAATATTGGATCATTTTCCTCAATAAATAAATGACCAAGTATAATATTTTTGTCTCATTTGTTTAACTGGGTTCTCTTTATCTACTTTTAGGACTTGTGTGAAAATCTGATGATGTTTTAGGTCATATTTATGCAGAAATATAGAAAATTCTAAAGGGTTCACAAACTTTCAAGCACCACTGTACATTAAGCACTCCAGGCTCATAAAAAAGACAAAAACAAGCAAAAATCGAAGTGAATCATGGGTTTCCTGAAATAAATAACCTTACTGTTACCTAATAGGTAAAGATTATCTTTGGATTAGATGAGATTAGACTAGTTTCAGACAGGATTGTAGTACTCGAGTCCAGGACTCGGACTCAAGTCCGACTCGTACCATAATTTTAAGGACTCGTGACTTGACTTGAACTTGAGCACCGATGACTCGGACTCGTGCATTAACTGCATTCGGACTCGTAAATTGGAGACGAGGACTCGGATTTTTTTTCTTTATTTTTTGTAACATCATAATAATTTGGCATAAGATATTTATATCTACATTCATTTTTGTATTAATTTCGTGCAAGAGTGTCACACCTGCGCACCTTGGCGCATGCATCAGATAGACTCTCAGGCGTGCTCTGGACAGCGCACACGCCAAACGGACTCTCGCGTGCATGCGGTAAATAACTCACACCTGCACAGGATTAAGGCAAAATCAGCGCACCAATATAAAAACTGTGAAAACACGCTTACTTTGCGAAGTATTGAGTTGTGTCGCTGACACATTACCAGGATTTCCTTGTTTGGTTTCCTGATGCCTGATTTCCTGTTTCTCGTCTTTGATTCTGCCGAGTCTATGATAGCCTGTTTGTGCCTCGCTCGACCTACTGTCTGTTTCACTGTTTTACGATTTTGCCTGCTGTTCTAGATTGTTTACCATCTTCACTTGTATTGATAAACACACCTTCTGCACTCACATCCATCTCCCAATCATCTCTGACAGAATACTTCACACTCTCTGACAAAGAGAAGCACATTCACCTGTTCATACGTCATGTTCAGGAACAAACTAACGTTAATGGCGCAAAAACAGCCACCGTCAAATGGTACGGTTGAAGTCTTGGACTCGACTGAGATCAAGAGTGGACTCAACTCGGACTCGACTCAGAATTTTCTTTAACGACTTGGGCTTGACTCGGAATTGAACACTGGGAATTTGAGACTGGACTTGGACTTGAGGTTTAGTGGCTTGACTACAACACTGGTTTTAGATTATGTGCAGCATCCACTGTACATGAACTGTCACTAGAGAGACAATAACATGAGAAAGAGGTCATTAATATTAGTGTGCAGGTTACAGCAAGATTTTCCAATCAGATTCAAGCATTCAACCAAGCTGTGGTAAAACAAATCATATGATGAGTAATAACATAAATACAATATGCATTTGCAGTTTTGCCTTCATTCCTGAAATGATGATGTGGCTTTCTTGATCGTGAACTAGCTAGCTAATAAACTAGCTAGAGCATCAGCAGAGCTTAAACAAAAGAACAGGAAGAAAACCAAAACTAGGACACTTACAGTTGTGGTTAGAAGTTTACATACAGAGACATGAATGTCATCTTGGATATGAATGTCATGGCAATATTTGGGCTTTCAGTAATTTCTGTGAACTGTTCTTTTTCTTTGGCAGAATGTACAGCATACATCTTTAATTAAAAAAACACTGTAATTTGGTGCACAAGTTTTAATTTTCTTTGCGTTTTTGAAATCAACACAGGGTCAAAATTATACATACAGGGTCAAAACTTTACATACACTCACTTAGATTATTAATTCAGAGGTGCTGAAACTTCCAAAATGTCTCTTATCTTGCCTAGGCCGAGGTCTCTTAACTTCCTGTTAGTGATCATGATTGACTACAGCTGGTAGCTTCTCTGTGCCTTCAGGTGTGGGAGGTGTAGTCACTTTGCCAAGCCACTCTGCTTCAAGAAAACCCAAACTGTCAACCTCAGCTGAAAGGAAATTGGTTCGGATGGTCAGGAACAACCTGGGAACCACCATGGCACAGCCCTGCCATGAACTGGAAGCTGATAGATTACTGTCTACAGTTCAGATCACCATGGACTAAGAGGCTGCTATCCAAGAAATAACCCCCTGCTCCAAAATTGACACCTTCAACCTTAACTAAAGTTTGAAGCTGATCACATGGACAAAGAAAAAAGCCTTCTGGAGGATAGCTGTATGGCCAGATGAGACAAAGATTGAGTTGTTTGGCCACAATGACCACCATGTACAGAGGGACAGTATACCAGCTGGTGGTGGTGGTAGGATCATCATGCTCTGGGGCTGTTTTGCTGCCAGTGGAACTGGTTCATTGCACAAAGTGTATGGAATAATGAAGAAGGAGGATGACCTCAGAATTCTTCAGCATAAACCATCAGAAACTTGAACACAACTTGGGACTTGGGAGTTACAACAGGACAATGAACCCAAACACGCATCAGAGCTGGTTGTGGAGGATAAAGCAGGCTAAGATTAAGCTTAAATGAAGTCCTGACTTCAACCCTATTAAAAATATATGGACGGTGCTTATGAGTCGAGTCCATGGCAAGAAAAAAATAATTAATTGAACTCTACCAATTCTACCATGAAGAGTTGTGAAATATCCAACCAGAATTCTGCCATAAGCTTGTTCATGGTAAGTTTGGTCAAGGTGAATCTTGCGAAGAGACATTTTACCCAAATATTAGATGTGCTGTATGTATATTTTTGACCCTGTGTTGATTTCAGAAAACCCAAAGAAAATTAAAACTCGTGCACCAGATTATCTCATCTCATTATCTCTAGCCGCTTTATCCTGTTCTACAGGGTCGCAGGCAAGCTGGAGCCTATCCCAGCTGACTACGGGCGAAAGGCGGGGTACACCCTGGACAAGTCGCCAGGTCATCACAGGGCTGACACATAGACACAGACAACCATTCACATTCACACCTACGGTCAATTTAGAGTCACCAGTTAACCTAACCTGCATGTCTTTGGACTGTGGGGGAAACCGGAGCACCCGGAGGAAACCCACGCGGATAATGTCTCTCTTCTTTCATAAAGTAATGTAGTCTAACCCGGACTCGAACCCGGACCTTCTTGCTGTGAGGCGACAGCGCTAACCACTACACCACCGTGCCGCCCGCACCAGATTATTTATTTATATATATATATATATATATATATATATATATATATATATATATAAAAGATGCATGCTGTACATTCTGCCACAGAAAAAGAACAGTTCAAAGAAATTACTGAAAGCCCAAACATTGCCATGACATTCATATCCAAGATGACATTCATGTAACTGTATGTTAACTTCTGACCACAACTGTATACAAAACAGCAGAAGTAAATAAAAACTGCAATTTCTATAATAGAAAATGGTAAATCTGGAAGAAAATAGCATTGAAGTTGTGGAAACAGGTTGTACATGAAATTGTGAAATTGATTTGCTGATATAATTCATAAAGGTTATTGTATCGGCCTTTTCAGTTCCCCCTTTTGTTCCCTAGTTGGCTACTACTGGTGACTGAGTTGGATACAGTATGTCTTGATGCATGCAGATGAAAGATGATTTGTAGAAGTTGATCCAGTCGGTCCAATGACCATTTATTGTCACAAAATTACAGATAACTTGTAAAATAAAAAAATTTTAAAATAATAAAAAAAGAATTAAACTGAGAGTCTCTGTATGGTAGCACCACACATCACAGCACACGTCATGGCACGGTCAAAAGACTGTTTGCCCTCTCAGCCACACCCAGATGCTGTGACTACCAGTTCTTAAGGCGTTCCCCCTTGGGCTTCACCTTTAGCCTTCCAATTATCCTCTAGAGGCGGGTAGACAGACCTGTGGCCATATAGAAACACTCACACAAACTCACACTCACACACTAACAGAGGTGGACAAAGTACCCAACTTCATTACTTAAGTGAAAGTACAGATCCCACTGGTCAAATGTTACTCCAATACAAGTGAAAGTTGTACAGTCAAATTTTTACTTAAGTTAAAGTACTGAAATACTTGCTTTTAAAAATACTTAAGTATTAAAAGTACATTTTCTGTCAATGCATTGTTGTTTTATTGCCACAACGCTTACAAAACCTAATGCAGCTTGCTCAGAAAATAAAAATGACAATCCAACCTGCTTAAAACCCAGGTCCACACCTCGAGCTTAATAACTGCCCAGCAGTAACACTGCTTTAAGCAAGACAAAAAAAAAATGCAAGACCATCATCTGACATCAAAATAAAAAAATTCCAAAAAATAAAAAATTCCAACAATACTGTCCATCTTGGCGGCACGGTGGTGTAGTGGTTAGCGCTGTCGCCTCACAGCAAGAAGGTCCGGGTTCGAGCCCCGTGGCCGGCGAGGGCCTTTCTGTGCGGAGTTTGCATGTTCTCCCCGTGTCCGCGTGGGTTTCCTCCGGGTGCTCCGGTTTCCCCCACAGTCCAAAGACATGCAGGTTAGGTTAACTGGTGACTCTAAATTGAGCGTAGGTGTGAATGTGAGTGTGAATGGTTGTCTGTGTCTATGTGTCAGCCCTGTGATGACCTGGCGATTTGTCCAGGGTGTACCCCGCCTTTCGCCCGTAGTCAGCTGGGATAGGCTCCAGCTTGCCTGCGACCCTGTAGAACAGGATAAAGCGGCTAGAGATAATGAGATGAGACTGTCCATCTCACAGGTCTCTCTCTCTCTTGCGCACACGTGTGTGTGTGTGCGCGCGCAAGTGTATGTATTCATGCACATATGAATCTGCCTGTGGAATCATGGTGGTTTAACATTAACATTAGTCAATGAAGCGCCACCTGAGATGCTAGCAAAATCTTTTCAAACTCAAAATCAGACTGGGTAGCTAATAGGGATGAGTGAGTACAGGATTATCTGTATCTGTATCCGTTAACCATATGAATTATCTGAATCTGTATCCGTACTCAGAGTGAGCGGGGCCTAACCCGGAAGTGGGCGGGATTTAAACCGGAAGTAGGTCTGGTTGTCTTGAAACGGGCAGGGCTTTAACCAGTATGTTATTTTAAGCATGCAATTGATATGGGTTGATCAGAAATTGTTATATTCATTGCTGATTAGAAAACTATTTACAGGACAGCATCAGCATTGAGCTTCAGATCAATGGTTTTGATCACAATAGCAAACAAACTGTTTACAGAACAAGTTTTGCAACAATGAATACAACACATGCGGTTGCAATTATGAAATGAAATGTAATGAACAAGAGTTTTCATACTCAACATAACTTTCTTTTTTTAACTTTTAATTTTTTTATGATGTGTGATTTTTTTTGGTTCTTTTTTATTTTTTTTATTTCCATACCAGGTGTGTGTGTGTGTGTGTGTGTGTGTGTATAGCTTAATTTGTAATATTATTTATACCACTACTACCTAGAAAGTGTCAGACACTCAGTGCGTGAAGTAAAATAAAACTGGTTAGAGCCAACTGACGGTTTAAAAAAAAAAAACTCCAACGACCGGCAGAGAGAGAGAGAGAGAGAGAGAGAGAGTGTAGCTTAATTTGTAATACTTATATCACTATTTCCTTTATTTTTACATGAATTACATCAAGAAAGTGTCAGACACTCAATGTGTGAAGTCAAAAAAACTGTTTTTAACTGACGGTTAAAAAAAGAAAAAAAAATCTCCAACAGGCAGAGATGCAACGCGAGTCGCTTTCTACCAAGCACCACGTCTGAACGAACCCATGTTTACCAGAACTCTACTTGTTATAAGTAAGTACAAACTGAAATAAAAACAAACTTGAAGCTGAAGAAACCCAAAACGTTAACAGAAAGAGACAGAGCGCTGTTCTCTTTGTGAGTGAGCAGAGCGGCGTGTGTAGGGGAGGGGCGCTGTGACGCTGTGTGAGGATTTTCATTCAGTCCGAGCACAGATATTGACTCGTATTACTCATATAATACTCATACTCGGCAAAAGTGCTTTATCTGTACCGGATACTCATTTCAGCCGAGTATCTGGTTCAACTCTAGTAGCTAACGTTACTAGAAAATAAACAATTCTACATTTTATTTACTTGGCAAGATTATGCTAAAACATATTTCTGAAAGCACTTCAGATAAGTTAACGTTATTCATGTCATCGTAACTCCGTGTTTACATGCTAACAGTGGCCAAGTTAACTAGCTATGTGTTAACGTTAGCCGTGGACAAGGCTACGGCAACTTGGCAGGCAAATCCATAGAAAGTCATTTGACTAACCAGACTGCATAGCTATTGCAGTGTTACCACTAGCTCTAAAAGCACAAAATTTCATTGCAAGCTTTCTCTTGGAATAAAACATTTACATATTTCAATATGCGTCTGCAGGTTGGACAGCAAGTTTTTGTAGGCTGTGGTGTGGTTCGTTTTCAGCAAACAAAGCAAACATTTAAAACAAAACAACTCTTTATTCCTTTCAGAAAACTGAAACATGGGTTCTAGCTATAGCCATGGATGCGTGCATTCCTCAGAAGAACTGCCTCCTTCTATTCTGCCATCAACTGATCGTGTTAAATAATGCTGTGGAGAAATAAATGAACTTGATTTTATACAGTCTATGGATGTGACCTGACCCTAGTGATTACTCATAGGCTGACTCAGTGTCACCTGTGAAAAAAACAATCACGTTTTAGAAAAGAAAAAAACATCCACTTTCAAAGCTGCTTCATAGTAACGAGTAACAAGGGCCTTGATAGAAATGTAGTGGAGTAAAAAGTATGATATTTGTCTATCAAATGTAGTGAAGTTAAAGTTGTAAGTTGTCAAAAAAATTAATACTCAAGCAAAGTACCGTGAGTTGGCCTAGTGGTTAGCGTGTCCGCCTCTTGATCATGAGTTCTACTCACGATCAGGTCATACCAAAGACCATCATAAAAATGGTACCTACTGTCGTCTGGCAAGGCACGCTGCAATACAGATGCGAGTGGGGAGTCAAACTCTCACGGTTACCAGAGGACTAGCCCCCCACTGTAACCCTAGCAAGGTGAGAGGCTGAGGGCTATGGAAATGGGGATTGGCTCCGCCCTATGCGCCTCATGGTGTGGGAAGGTCTTTGATTTTTGATTTGAAAGTACAGATACTCAAAAAGTAAATGTACTTCATTACTGTCCACCTCTGCTGTTGTTGGCTCCTTCGATCTTGAAAGATCATGGTGATCTGCACCAGGGGTCATCCAACAGTTGTCGAGTTGCAGCGCCTAGTATGACTGTATAGGCCGATGCGTGAGCTGCATGGTCTGCTACAGTTGCTGCAGGTGAAGTTGCTTGGTCAGGTGTCTGTTGGTGCTGACTGCAGTCTCCGCTGTCATCGGAGCCTCCTCTCCCCCCACCGGGTCTCTCTCCTTTTCTCGGCTTCCCCAGCGATGGCCTTGGTGGTGGACCGCCAGCCGGCGCAGTCTGAGGCTGCCGTCTCCAGGTCTATGGGGTTGAAGCCGCCTGCCCTCAGGTTGCGCTTGCACACATCCTTGTAGCGTAGTGCGGGTCGTCCTGTGGGTCTGGAGCCTGTGGCCAGTTCACCATACAGCGCGTCCTTTGGGATGCGGCCGTCGTCCATGCGGCTGACGTGGTCTAGCCAGCGCAGGCATCTCTGGGTCAGCATGGCAAACATGCTGGGCATCCCTGCCTTGGCCAGGACCATTTGATACTTGTCCACCTCTGCACACTAATAACAACAAGAAAAACAATGAAAATAAACTCAAGGCTCAATCTGGCTCCTACAGTTATAGTTAAGAATTTTCTGGAATGTCTATGATGCTCATGAATGGGAGAGAAACTGGTAGAAACAAGGTCAACAACTCGATAAGAAGAACAAGTCTGAAGAATATCAGTACTCGAGCCACCATGGGAGCTCAATAACTCGATATGAGAACACAATACGTCAGCCATTTTTTATTTTGGAAAGCTATGTTGTCGCTGCATTCATGCACTACCTCAGAAGGGAAGGGTAAAACGTCACCTGTTCCTCAGACAGAGATTCAAATTTAGCTCGGTGTGTGTGTGTGTGTGTGTGTGTGTGTGTGAGGGAGGGAGGAATTGGTAACAGTATGTTCTGTTCTTCTGTAATTTTTTTTTTGCTCCTCTAGCCCTGTTTTGATCTGGAAAAAGCCCCTCTTCATTACATTTTCCTCCTAAAGTATTCCCAGTCAATACAGATTGAATGAAAATGCTTGTGTGTCTCACTAACAACTAGTTTAAATGTTGTAGCAAAACATCTCATACATTTCTGTGAAATGCTTTATTCCATAACAGAGACGAACAACCATTCACACTCACACTTAGAGACAATTTAGAGTAGCAAGTTGACCTAAATTTGTACGTCTTTAGACTGTGGGAGGAAACACACACATGGAGAGAACATGCAAACTCCACACAGAAAGATTCCAGTCAGGCAAGAGGTTTGAACCCAGAACCTTCTTGATGTGAAGTGATATGAAATGATAGTGCTAAACACTGCACCACCATGCTGCCCTACTTTAAAATGTATTGATGATAATCAACCTTTAATCAACATTACACACACATATATGTTAGATTTTGATCTGTCTGTACCGAAAGAGGTTGAATTAACAAAGTATGATCTAGCCTCTGCCTCAAGAATCGATCCGGGAGCAAACAGTCACTGACACAGACACAGCTGCTCAGAGATGATTCTCTGTTTATTATAGGACAAATAGAGTGTATATTCACATTCAGGAGTGTGTTGTAGCTATATGATTGGATGATGATGATTTAAGAAGCTGTGTGTGACTGAGTAACGTAAATAGGTGATGAAGCATTACGTGACTGGTTTAGACTACATTACTTTATGAAAGAAGAGAGACATTATCCGCGTGGGTTTCCTCCGGGTGCTCCGGTTTCCCCCACAGTCCAAAGACATGCAGGTTAGGTTAACTGGTGACTCTAAATTGAGCGTAGGTGTGAATGTGAGTGTGAATGGTTGTCTGTGTCTATGTGTCAGCCCTGTGATGACCTGGCGACTTGTCCAGGGTGTACCCCGCCTTTCGCCCGTAGTCAGCTGGGATAGGCTCCAGCTTGCCTGCGACCCTGTAGAACAGGATAAAGTGGCTACAGATAATGAGATGAGATGAGATGAGATGAGATGAGATGAGAGACATTATGTACTATTACATCACCCATCAGGATCATAGTCTTGTGAAAAGAAGCAAGACATTACAGGTCAACATAACCTTCATTAAGCAAAGACTAGAATCTACAAGCGAAGGTAAATCTCAAGGATTTCGCAAACCAAAACAAGCAGCAATCAGAACAGCCTGTACCAGTTTCAAGCATACCAAAAATATATTTCTGTCAGTACTGTGCAAAAGTCTGAGACACCTTTTCTTTTTTTTTCCCCCACAAACTTTGTTATAAATTTCTATTTTATGACTTGTACATTATCGAGTCAGTACAAAAACATTTTAGAGTCCAAATGTTAGTTTTTCAGCACAAAATTAAGCGTTACAGAAAAAAAAAAGTTTGTATCTGAGCAGCATATTACATAAAAGAGCACTTTTCAGATTAATAAAGAAACCATAATGAAGGCTGCTGGGTTTTGGTGCAAAATGAAGAAGTGAGTGTGACAGTCAAAGTGTCCAGAAGAACTGTGGCTGGTTCTGTAAGATGCTCAGTAAAACCTACAGCTCATTTCCTTATCAAACTGCACTCATTGTACCCGAGACTACTATTTTTTTTTAAAGCAAAGAGTCGTCTCACACCAAATACTGACTTTCTTTCATTTATTATGGCTTACTGCTGTTTTTTTGTTTTGTTTTGTTTTTGCAAGCCATTTTTGGTCTACATCATTTCTTTACATGTGCTTAAGACTTTTGCACACTACTGCATACAGTGGTGCTTGAAAGTTTGTGAAGCCTTTAGAATTTTCTATATTTCTGCAAAAATATGACCTAAACATCATCAGATTTTCACACAAGTCCTAAAAGTAGATAAAGAGACCCCAGTTAAACAAATGAGACAAAAATATTATACTTGGTCATTTATTTATTGAGGAAAATGATCCAATATTACATATCTGTGAGTGGCAAAAGTATGTGAACCTTTGCTTTCAGTGTCTGGTGTGACCCCCTTGTGCAGCAATAACTGCAACTAAACATTTCCGGTAACTGTTGATCAGTCCTGCACACCGGCTTGGAAGAATTTTAGCCCATTCCTCCATACAGAACAGCTTCAACTCTGGGATGTTGGTGGGTTTCCTCACATGAACTGCTCGCTTCAGGTCCTTCCACAACATTTCCATTGGATTAAGGTCAGGACTTTGACTTGGCCATTCCAAAACATTAACTTTATTCTTCTTTAACCATTCTCTGTTAGAACGACTTGTGTGCTGAGGGTCGTTGTCTTGCTGCATGACCCACCTTCTCTTGAGATTCAGTTCATGGACAGATGTCCTGACATTTTCCTTTAGAATTTGCTGGTATAATTCAGAATTCATTGTTCCATCAATGATGGCAAGCCATCCTGGCCCAGATGCTGCAAAACAGGCCCAAACCATGACACTACCACCACCATGTTTCACAGATGGGATAAGGTTCTTATGCTGGAATGCAGTGTTTTCCTTTCTCCAAACATAATGCTTCTCATTTAAACCAAAAAGTTCTATTTTGGTCTCATCCATCCACAAAATATTTTTCCAATAGCCTTCTGGCTTGTCCACATGATCTTTAGCAAACTGCAGACGAGCAGCAATGTTCTTTTTGGAGAGCAGTGGCTTTCTCCTTGCAACCCTGCCATGCACACCATTATTGTTCAGTGTTCTTCTGATGATGGACCCATGAACATTAACATTAGCCAGTGTGAGAGAGGCCTTCAGTTGCTTAGAAGTTACCCTGGGGTCCTTTGTGACCTCGCCGACTATTACACGCCTTGTTCTTGGAGTGATCTTTGTTGGTCGACCACTCCTGGGGAGGGTAACAAAGGTCTTGAATTTCCTCCATTTGTACACAATCTGTCTGACTGTGGATTGGTGGAGTCCAAACTCTTTAGAGATGGTTTTGTAACCTTTTCCAGCCTGATGAGCATCAACAACGCTCTTTCTGAGGTCCTCAGAAATCTCCTTTGTTTGTGCCATGATACACTTCCACAAACATGTGTTGTGAAGATCAGACTTTGATAGATCCCTGTTCTTTAAATAAAACAGGGTGCCCACTCACACCTGATTGTCATCCCATTGATTGAAAACACCTGACTCTAATTTCACCTTCAAATTAACTGCTAATCCTAGAGGTTCACATACTTTTGCCACTCACAGATATGTAATATTGGATAATTTTCCTCAATAAATAAATGACCAAGTATAATATTTTTGTTTCATTTGTTTAACTGGGTTCTCTTTATCTACTTTTAGGACTTGTGTGAAAATCTGATGATGTTTTAGGCCATATTTATGCAGAAATATAGAAAATTCTAAAGGGTTCACAAACTTTCAAGCACCACTGTATATCCTTGTATAAGGAATAACTTTTTAAAACCTGGCTACCCCTAAAAGAAAAAGGGAGGAAATTGTATTTCAAGATTTCCTTCTGACTATGGCAAAGGAGCATCACCGACATTTTGGCGATGTTCAGACTGTCAGTATATGTCCGTTTTTTTCATATCTGATCTGAATCAGATCTTCCTGATTGACTATCCACAATCTATATTTCAAGTGATCAGATTCGATCCCTGTGTCTGTCTGGCAATCCTCATTGTCAGTCTTATTCACATTAGTTGCTATGGTAATGACATTGACCCCAAAAGTAGAACTAGTTCACTTAAACAAACCAAAATGGAGGGCAATGAAATATGCTTGCTTATTTCCTACATGGATATGTGAAGCCACAGCGCAGGTTTTATAAAAATAATGAGACCGTGTCAGAGACAGCAAAGGCTTTCCTGCTCCACTTTATTTCATGCACCACCAAACTAGCATTTTTCCTGTACATGTGATGTAAATGTGAACGTTACATGGCATCAAAGGCACACGTAAAAAAACAAACAAACAAACAAACAAACAAACAAACAAACAAACAAAAATCTGATCAGAGCAGTCAGACCTCAACAGCTTTGTAAAAATATGATTTGAAGCGTATTTCAAACCGCAAATGAATTTTAACAGATTTTGTCCAGAAAATGGGAGCTGTTTTAATACTTTACCGGTGAAGGCCAATTAGCAAATTGTCCATCCATCCATTATCTGTAGCCGCTTATCCTGTGCAGGGTCGTGGGCAAGCTGGAGCCTATCCCAGCTGACTACGGGCGAAAGGCGGGGTACACCCTGGACAAGTCGCCAGGTCATCACAGGGCTGACACATAGACACAGACAACCATTCACACTCACATTCACACCTACGGTCAATTTAGAGTCACCAGTTAACCTAACTGCATGTCTTTGGACTGTGGGGGAAACCGGAGCACCCGGAGGAAACCCACGCGGACACGGGGAGAACATGCAAACTCCGCACAGAAAGGCCCTCGCCGGCCACGGGGCTCGAACCCGGACCTTCTTGCTGTGAGGCGACAGCGCTAACCACTACACCACCATGCTGCCCTAAATTGTGTTCTTGTTAAATCAATATTTTTAATCTGGAGCTTCCAGAACCTGGGAGGCTGAATACTTATGCAAGCAAGATTTTACAGTTGTTGTTTTTTTTCTAATAATGACAAATAATTAATTTTGACTTTGAAAATGCACTGTAAGAGAACGAATTCACAATAAAAGTACTGCCAGGAAGAATGTGTATATATATCATTTGTTATTCAGATAAATCTGATAAATTCCAGGGATAATTTCCATTGAATGCTTTTGCACGCCACTGCATTTATAAGTTGAAGTGTCAAGCGTGTTATAGGCAGACCCCCCCCCCCCCCCCCCCCCCCCCCACACACACAATTTTGTCCAAAACCTGTTTTCTTTGTGTGTGTCTCTTTTGGCAGTTTGACAAAATTCTGATGGTTTTCCCAGACCAACACACACACACACACACACACACACACACACACACACACACACACACACACACACACACATCAAAATCCATGTAATTCTATGATTAGAATAAAATACATGCAGTTCTGTGAACGACACTTTTACAGAATACACACTACACAACCGTTGCCTATCTATGTACCGTTGCCGATCTTTTGTCTAGTTCTAATAGTCACACAGCAGGAACACTATTAGCTCTATCTCAAATCAGTACCAACAAGTAGGACAACTCAGACACTGTGTAGGAGATGTGACCCAAAGCATCTCAACCTAGCACTGTCTCTTAAATTTGTTGTATTACATAAATTAGAATAGAATGTAAAATAGAAGCATTTTAACTCGTGCTCTCACACGTTTGATCCTCACTGTATATATTTATTAATGGATTGAGCTGTTAGTGAATGTAACAATGTGATCTGTATTCATAGCCTGAAGCCAAAAGCTCATCCTAGTCACAAGCCATTGTGTTTAAAGGTCAGATCCTCCACCTTCATTCACAAAAGACCTACAGCCCAAAGCTTTTCTGACACCGAAAGCAGAGACGCTGATATTCACAGCACTCTCTGGTGTCACTTTTGCTTTGTTTCGCATCATTTCTCCACCTTTTTCCCTGGGGCATGTTTCCAAGAGACGCCCAATCGCTATTCTTGTACCTGTAAAATATGGTGTCCCAATTTCCCAACCGCGCAACTTTACCCTCACACTGTGTTATGAAAAGGGACTGTGAGTACATTTTGAGAAGATGCTGATTGTGTGACCTGGAAGATGGCTCAAATAGAAAAGAATAGAGAAGATGAAGAATAAGCGTATTGTGTATTGTGTGGTGCGACATTTGTGTGACAACAAAAGTGAGAACAAGTGTCGAAGGACATCCCCATTCCCCAAAGGGCCCAGAAGTCCAAAAACAGAGTATTCTTATTGGCTGAAAGATGTAGAGATGGTAATGCAAAACTCATACGAGTATCCCTAATCAACATCAGTTAAAAAAATAAAATTTCATAAAATTTCAACATTTCCTGCATTTGACATGTTTTTGGTGTCTGGACTTCTTTTAGCTTTTAGTTGTGAAGACTTCTTTAGTTTTACTCTGCAGTTCTGAGGCTAATGAAGGTAACAAGTAAGGGAAATATATAGCCATCAGTTTAGTGCGATATGTGAATTTAATGCCTAAACCTCACAAATTTACCTCAAAATACCTCCATCCATCCATTATCTG
Source organism: Neoarius graeffei (assembly GCF_027579695.1). Classification (NCBI taxonomy): domain Eukaryota; kingdom Metazoa; phylum Chordata; class Actinopteri; order Siluriformes; family Ariidae; genus Neoarius; species Neoarius graeffei. Next base: position 29,222,005 of record NC_083587.1, read on the forward strand.
TAGCCGCTTATCCTGTTCTACAGGGTTGCAGGCAAGCTGGAGCCTATCCCAGCTGACTATGGGTGAGAGGCAGGGTACACCCTGGACAAGTCGCCAGGTTATCGCAGGGCTGGCACAGAGACAAACAACCATTCACACTCATATTCACACCTACGGTCAATTTAGAGCCTGCATGTCTTTGGACTGTGGGGAAAACCCAGGCAGAACATGCAAACTTCACACAGAAAGGCCCTTGCCAGCCGTTGGGCTTGAACCCAGGACCTTCTTGCCGTGAGACGACAGTGCTAACCACTACACCACCGTGCCAGAACTTGCTTCATTGAATAATCTCACATATATACTGTAGATTTGTACTTAGGATGTGCTGTTGTAATAATAAACACTTGTGTGGCTTGATACCAAATGTGCTGAGAAAGAATACCAGATTAAGGATGGCGTGCTATGACTGTGTTTAACTCCATTTTTATAGACAACTAGAAGGGCACTCGATAGAGTGCATACCTCCACTAAGCCACAGATTATCAACATCAAAATCAAATGACTTGAACCTAGGATAATGCTAAAGCTGTCCACCAAATTTCATCCAAATCCGTTTGCTAGTTTTTGAGTTATGTTGGGAAAAGAAAAAAGAAATCCTGGATCCACATTCATATCCAGATTTGTATCATCTCATCTTATTATCTCTAGCCGCTTTATCCTGTTCTACAGGGTCGCAGGCAAGCTGGAGCCTATCCCAGCTGACTACGGGCGAGATACACCCTGGACAAGTCGCCAGGTCATCACAGGGCTGACACATAGACACAGACAACCATTCACACTCACATTCACACCTACGCTCAATTTAGAGTCACCAGTTAATCTAACCTGCATGTCTTTGGACTGTGGGGGAAACCGGAGCACCCGGAGGAAACCCACGCGGACACGGGGAGAACATGCAAACTCCGCACAGAAAGGCCCTCGCCGGCCACAGGACTCGAACCCGGACCTTCTTGCTGTGAGGTGACAGTGCTAACCACTACACCACCGTGCCGCCCGGATTTGTATCAAAATCTAATTAATTGTTCGTTGGCCCATGGCCCACCTTTCCTTCAAATTTCATCAAAATCTGTTCGAGTTAAATTGGGAACAGAGAAGCAGAGAAACAAACAAATGGAGGCAAAAAAATAACCTCCTCCAACAAAGTTGGTGGAAGTAATTATATGTCCTACCGTCTCAGAAACCACATAACCAGATCTGTTTGAGACACTGAACAACTGGACAAAGCAAATTGAGGTCAGGAAGTGAATGTAATATTTTAATAATGAAATTTATTCATGAATTTTGTTATTTACATTAGTTTCATAGCTCCAGTGCAAAACTAAATCATTCCTTGGCTGATCAAACATACTACATTTGGTTTAGGAGGGAATATTAACTATAATTTTAGATTTTAGATGAATTATAGGTGGATCATGCATATTGATTGGACTGGAACCCGAACTAATGCACGTCATTAAAAGTTACAGGAACTTTGAGAAATCATAGAAATATGTCATCACTGGGATTTCTTTCAATTATTCCTGTCATTTTCCTTTTGATCACACTAACAACATCATTGCATGATTCTGATTATATGGTCTGCGGTTGGACATCAAGCATAATTTGACATTAGCTGTTTGGTCAAATTGTACTTCCTGTTTGTCTTTTCCTGTTTTATTGGACTTATTATGTAGTGATGGAGAGTTTGATTTGTGGCCCAAATTTTGGTATGGTTCTTCTTTTCTCTGTGTTTTTCTCCTTTGTGTGTTTATGCAGATCCACAGAGCTATTTACTTCCAAATAGCAATCATTAACAGTCATGTAAACACTGCAATGAGTAGAAACTACCCAGCGGATTCTTTCTAATAGTGCATAGCAATTGCTATTGGAAAAAAGACAGCAGATTAGTTGTGCATCTCTAACAAGCCAAATAAATGAGACCATGTGAGTGATTAGGGCCAGATGTGTGGTGTGTGTATATATATGTGTGTGTGTGTGTGTGTGTGTGTGTGTGTGTGTGTGTGTGTGTAATGCAGTTGTAGAAAGGTCCAAATGTCTGAATCAAGTTCCATCATCATCAGTTATCAAACGCTGATGTAGTTAATGTCAAATTCAATTTTTCATTTCTCAGACATCACTCTACAATAATAAAAAAAAAAAGTCCCATGCTCCTATGCTGTGTGTTCACTCTGATTCAATGTACTAAGGAAAAAGTGATCAGAATATTCAGATAGATTTCAATTTCCTATTGAAAACATGTTTGGGGTCCAAATTTTGCTCTCTTTTTTTCCCTTTTTTCCCCCATTGGAAGCTACATACTGTATGAAGCAGGTTCATACGTACTGTACCTGTACCCTAAATCACACACTCGCTTGTTTGGCTCTGTAACAGCATCTGTACATAAGCAGTTTATAAAAGTTCATATTTAAAATGGAAATGTACAGTATAATCATCCGAATCACTTTAACAAGTCAATTCATTTGACTCATCTCAACAGATAATAGCTCATTGCCATTCTTTCTTAAAATGGACAAACTTTGCGATATTTCAACCAGTCATTATGCTTCTTTGCCTAATTATGGCTGAATTTATTCCATTAAATATTCTGTACATTCTCATAAACAAAACTAGAAGGACACTCAGTCGAGTGCATATCTCCACCAAGCCACATATTATCAACATCAAAATCAAATCACTAGGATAATACTAAAGCTGTACACCAAATTTCATCAAAATCCATTCACTACTTTTCGAGTTACATTGGGAACAGACAAAAATCCTGGATCCGCATACATATCCTGATCCTGGATCCACATGCACATCCAGATTAGTATCAAAATCTAATCAATTGTTCCTTGGCCCATGGCTCACCTTTCCACAAAATTTCACCAAAATCTGTTCTCTACTTTTTAAGTTACAATGGGAACAGGCAAACAAATGGAGTCAAAACCATAACCTCCTCCAACAAATTTGGCGGCCATAATAATCAAGGGCGCAGATAGCACGGGGGACGGGGGGGACATGTCCCCCCCAGATTTATAGTGACCCCCATCTGCCCCCCCACCCACCGTCCCTACGTAAGGCGCCACACATAGGTAGAAAAAGTGAGGATTAATGTTCCGTTAGTTAGACTAATTTACACTGCAGCACAAAGTTGAAATGGCAGCAGCAGCAGCCTTGTCAGTGATCAATCCACATTTTCCCCTTCTTGAATCGGTGTAGGCTGGAGCAGATCCTTGCAGAGTTGGGAAAGCAAGGTGTTCATTTTCCACGTAATTCTCAGTTAATAACACTGCACAGCTCCTCCATTTGATAGCAGTGGTGTTTCTGCTGCGACTAATGGTGCGTTCAGTTGTACTCATAAGTTGGAAGTTTGAAGTTGGAAAAGCATTGAAATCCAGCATCTCCCAGCATAAAGATTGGGGTTTTCGTTTCATTTCATTAACTGGCCATTTTTTTCGAATTCCATGTTCCATGATGCCCTGTGATGACCTGGCGACTTGTCCGGGGTGTATCACGCCTTTCGCCCGTAGTCAGCTGGGATAGGCTCCAGCTCGCCTGCGACCCTGTAGAAGGATAAAGCGGCTAGAGATAATGAGATGAGATGAGATGTTCCATGATGTCCCAGTTTTTAAACTGGGAAGCGCTCAGTTCTGAGGTTATGTTGCTCGGAGCTCCAAGTTCCGACTTCCAATGTAAATGTAACGTACCATCTCGACCCCGGGGTCCTAAGGGGAGCTGGGGACTTTGCCTGTCACGGTAACCATAGTGATCATAAACAACTGTCTAATGACCGAGCTGGTGATCTTTCTGCCACATTAAGCCAGAGAAGAGGGGAAAAAAAATCACAGCGTTTGTTTCAAGAACCAAAAGATGTAAATATCCTATGCCTGTTGCCTTTCCCAGATGTGACAAATACTTGTTTTGTAATGTTGAGTAGCTAGTCTGATAATAATAAGAAGGAATTTGGACTTACCTGAAGTAGGCTAAATGTATAATAACAGCATTCTAGGCTGTAGGTGAATATCTTTTAATGTTGTTATTTTTATGTATAATGTTATTTTAGTAAGCAGCAACTGTTAACTGAAATTATGAGATTCAAGATGTTCACATTGTCCTCCTGGCCTACAGGCAATCCCAGGTGGGGTCAACAATGAAAAAACAAAAAACAATTAGCTACAGCGTTTTTTCAAAAACCGAGCAATGTTGACCAGGTAGGCCTTTGTCTACCAATGTTCATTCAGTTAGAAAACACACAATTCGAATGTATATTGAAGCTTCAGTACACACACACATTTTATATATATATATATATATATATATATATATATATATATATATATATATATATATATATATATGCATTTACACAAAATGGAATCATTTACTGACAGCTCAGTCCCCCCCAGTTCAAAAATCCTATCTGCGCCCCTGATAATAATGTTACATTGCATTTTATAAAATTTATCTAAAGAACTGGAAAATCAAGGCTCAACAGAAAAGTATTCACCCTAATGCTGAGGACTCTGTGAGCTCATGTATGTGGAAAAGGGCAGATAAAGCAGCGGTTCAAATGTCTTAGAGGAAGTGGTTGGTAGCTGTTTTATCATAGGGAGAGCTGGCTTGTAGTTGGGAACTGGTGACCAAATTGGGGAGAAAATGGAGAAAATAACTGCATAAGCAACATCTAAAAGTGTGTCATATGTGAGGTAGCTGTGAGCCACTTGTACACAAATGGCACATCAATAATACAATTCCATCTTCAAACTTTGGCCCACATCTCATACCAGTGGTCTGTCCCTGTCCCAAATGATGCCAGAAGGCCAGCAGTCTTCCTCCAAGTGCTGACTTTACCAAAGAGTGGACCAAACATTTAAAAAAACAGGCATTTGGGATACACCACAAACTCACTGTATTGTTACTCAAACTCAAATGCTGACATGAATGTATTACAATGAATTGTGATTATCATTTTCCATTCACAGATGGATAGCTACAGCCATTTCATTAGCCCCTTTGCCAAAACAAAAACTGTGATCATACTGATAAGTACAAGTAGTATAAAACAACAAATGAAATGAGGTAATCCACTTCTAAACTCAAGCTACTTTGTAGTTTCTGTGAAGGATATACATGGTTAGCACTGTCACCTCACAGCAAAAAGTTTCTGGGTTCAGCCGACTGTGGCCTTTCTCTGAAGAGTTTCTGGTGTCCTCCCATAGTCCAAAGACTAGGTCAACTGGCTACTCTAAATTATCCATATGTGGGGTTGTGAGTGTTAATGGTTGTTCTTCTCTGTGTTAAGATTGGGGACCTGCCCAGAGTGTACCCCGTCTCTCGCCTGACATCATCTGGAATTGGCTCCAGTGCATCACTTACATCACATTACATTAAAGGCATTTATCAGACACTCTTATCCAGAGTGATGTACAGCATACCCACAGCAGCCTGGGGAGCAGTTGGAGATTAGGTCCCTTGCTCAGCCAGTCAGGGATTCAGCAACTGATATTCTCAGGGATTCAGCCACTTCAGCCAGTCCAGGGAATCAAACCAGTGACCTTTTCGTCCCAAAGCTGCTTTGCTAGCCATTAGTCCATGGCTTCCCCACTTACCTGGGGAAGAGATGGCACCAGGATGCACCATGATCACTCCTGCTCTCTGGGCCTGCCTGATCCATCCTGATCTTCTACTTCTGGCTGGAGTCCTCATCACTTCACTCTTGTGAAGATGGCCCCATATGTACAGCCCCGATCCATCCTGATGTCCTACTTCTGGCTGAAGTTCTCATCACTTCACCTCTGTGGAGGATGGCCCCAAATGCTACCTAAAGATGCACTTAGAAGATCTCATCTCATCTCATTATCTGTAGCCGCTTTATCCTGTTCTACAGGGTTGCAGGCAAGCTGGAGCCTATCCCAGCTGACTACGGGCGAAAGGCGGGGTACACCCTGGACAAGTCGCCAGGTCATCACAGGGCTGACACATAGACACAGACAACCATTCACACTCACATTCACACCTACGGTCAATTTAGAGTCACCAGTTAACCTAACCTGCATGTCTTTGGACTGTGGGGGAAACCGGAGCACCCGGAGGAAACCCACGCGGACACGGGGAGAACATGCAAACTCCGCACAGAAAGGCCCTCGCCGGCCCCGGGGCTCAAACCCGGACCTTCTTGCTGTGAGGCGACAGCGCTAACCACTACACCACCGTGCCGCCCACTTAGAAGATGGCTTTGGATAATTAATACAAACAGTTTTGCTGCAATGGCTTAAGACAAAAATTGCTATGATAACTTTAGGACTGCAGTTGTCAGGAACAGTTTTGCACTCAAGTCTCCGTCAATGATCAGTTGATAATGTCAACAAAATAGACTTCATGTCAAAACTATAATGAATTTCCAGGTTACACAATTGCACTTTTTCACCATATAGGACACAGTTATAGAAACAAGTTATTTATAATCATGTGATCTTTTCTCACCCAAATAAGGATGGATTCCATTTTGAATCTGGTTCCTTTCAAGGTTTCTCCTCAGGGAGTTTTTCCTTGCCAATGTCGCCTCAGGCTTGCTCATTAGGGATAAATTCATATGTTTAAAATATATATTTTTCTGTAAAGCTGTTTTGCAACAATGTCTTTTGTTAAAATCACAATACAAATCAAATTTACTTGACTTGACGATGGGAAGAAGGGAAGCTGGCAGAGGAAGTGTGATGCTCTGGGCAGTGTTCGGCTGGGAAACCTTGTGTCCTGGCATTCATGTGGATGTTACTTTGTACCGCCTATTTAAACATTGTTGCAGATCAAGTGTACCCCTTCATGGCAATTATATTCCCTAATGGCAATAGCCTGTTTCAACAGGATAATACACCCTTCCACACTGCAAAAACTGCTTAGGAATGGTTTGAGGAACATGACAAAGAGTGCAGGGTGTGGAATTGGCCTCCAAATTCCCCAGATCTTAATCCAATCAAGCATCTGTGGGATGTGCTGGACAAACAAATCCAATCCACAGAGGCCCCACCTCGCAATTTACAGGACTTAAAGGATCTGCTGCTAACGTCTTGGTGCCAAATAACACAGCACATCCTCAGAGGCCTTGTGGAGTCCATGCCTCCAAGGGTCAGAGCTGGTTTGGTGGCACAAAGGGCACCTACACAATATTAGGCGAGTGGTTTTGATGTTATGGCTAATTGGTGTATCAGTAAAACAGCTCAGTGCATTTAACCTGAGATAATCTATACTGTATCCATCTAATACAAATAAACTGAAGAAACAGGATGGAGAATATCCTATCTGTAATAAATAAGAACATATCATGTATATGATGGATTATTTTGTCCTGCATTCGCTGAACAGCGAGAGAGAGAGAGAGAGAGAGAGAGTATATCATTTGCATTTTTGTAAATCAGTTTCATCCACAGAAATGAAAACACAGCACAAAGGCACGAGCATGAAAATGTACAGAACAAACCAAAGCATACTGTTGTTTTAGTGCATTTAAATAGGAAACAAACACCTCGCAGACCTGTTGTGGGTTTGGGGGGTGAGGTAATGTTTGCACATGTGCACACACACACGCACGCATGCGCACACATGCACACGCATGCACACGCACACACGCATGCACGCACACACTTTAATCTCCATGACTTGACCTCCCATGACAGTTACACTCATTTTCAGGAAATCAGTGTGGTGTCTGGTGTGTGTGATCATTGACATTTTTATTTGTTTGTTTGTTTGTTTGTTTGTTTGGTGTATGTCTGCATCCATTAACACTGTTAAACATGTTAAAAATATTTGTTACAATACACATTGTACATTACACATATTCTACTGTATATTCATCTTTGAAAGGCATTTTGTACATTTTTCCTCAATTTATTATAATTTCTGTTACAGTTCATTTAAAGGTAGACTGCCTTTCAGATTTTTCAAGTGTAGGTCATAAAAAGAATTTTCCCCGACACCCAATTTTTTTTGTTTAGTGGACCGAAAGCTACTGAATTCAAATCAGAGACTTCCAATTTTATTAGTTTTTTTTTTTTTTAATAGAACAATTAATGAATTTAGGGCCATGTGGCCCAAAATTCTCTGCTATTTTTTCCTGCTTCACCATTCAAGTTATTACATCATGCATGACGTGGTGGGCTTTCCCTGTTCGCGCAAGGCATTGTGGGATACAAATTTGAAACAGGAGAGAAAAATGGAGGACATGAGTGTGCGAATGAAACGTGAAAGACTGACTACAGTAACGGAAAGTGAGAAGAAAAGACGTTACGTTGCAAAAGAAATGAAACGCAGGACCAAACTAAGAAATATCGGCGGTCAGCGAGCACCTCAGTGTGATCAGCTGTTCGTTTAGCAACGGAATGATGTAACTGTCAGTGCATGGTCAAGGTAAACCTGTAGATAGTAGTAATGCAACACTGTGGATGCCAGCTGCTGTAAAACCCAAAAGAAGAAGGTGGTAAGCCTGCGCATGTGCACACGGACTTCCTCTGTCTGCTTGAATGCATGAAGCGAGTGATTTCATGCATGTTATTTGCTAGGGAATCCCCTCAAATTAAATAACTTCCCAGCCACAGAATGGCCTGATATTTTGTGAGAGATGACAGAAATAAACATACATCACAATGATCAAATTTCAGAGGGAACTAAATTTCACCGATTTTGTGAAATTGAAAGGTCGTCTCACTTTAAAAGTGTCAGTGTTGTAAATGTCATTATTATCTTGTTCTAACAAACAATTTAACAAGAAATTACATCACAAGTAAAGCCTCACTCACAACCCGCCGTACGTGCTGCTATGGGCGGTCTATGGTAAAAAAAAAATTGTCAAAACTGTGCTTGAGACTTGCGCGACACTTGCGTGTGTTCAGCGCCTTAGAAGGTCGCAGACTGCCTGTGGAGACTTTTGGTCCTGCACGTGCAAATTCTATGGGTCTTGCGACAAATCAAGAACGCATACATTATGTACAGGACCCGTACTCCTTTTATACACCTGAACCAAGTCAGCAGCATGGCTAGTAGGGGCTTTTTGCAATGACAGTAAGACTCATGAGTGAAGCACGGTCATTGTATGAGTGACGTGCCTCAGAAGTACTACACAAGTATTCCGCATTTGCTATTTGTGCAGCATGCAAGACAGAAGTACATCTCACTTTCTACCCCTATGTGTGGTGTATACGCGACCTGCACGCAGCACACATGACCTGCACGCAGCGCACGCAACACGAGGGGCAAGACTCTGGGTATATATATTGGGGAGGAACCAAGGAACCGATCGTGTAGTGTGTAGCATTGTAGAAAGGAAGAAGACCACCTCATTTGCTGTTTTTATTTGAGTATATGTTTAATTTACCATGCAAACGTCAAATAATAAAACATGAGTATAAGGGAATAATGCATTTTATTACACTGGAACAAATCCCAACTAAATAGCCCAACAATTTGGGCACTGAAACACACTCTGACTCTGAGTCCGAGCTGCTGTCCTGCTCCTACTCCTGCTGAGTGGTGGGACGGGGTGCCGGGATGTCCTTGTCCTCATCACTGAGCATGGCACAATGGCCTGACAGCGATGATGGGATTGCAATGTCCTCATTTCTGGGCATCGTTAGCTGAAACATACATGAAAATCAGCATATATAATATTAATTACATAAGCATATAGATACTGAAATGAATGTTTAAAGCATGTGTATTTACCTGTGAAAATACCTCTGGCGGGGTGCTGGGCCTTCTGCTGGCTTGAAGACATACTTCTCCCTGTCCGTGCAGGGCTTTCCGGTGCTGCTACCATCATCATCAAATTCTTCCTCGTCCTCCCCCTCTGCTGTTTCAGGCTGGGTTACTTCACTTTTGCTCGCTTCTTCTTGGGTCCCATTTTCTAAACTTTAAACTGAAAATTTTTAAATTTTTCCCACAAAATATCCAATGTTCTTCAGTCGAAAGACAGATGCAGAATGCTGCAGACACGCTGGTTTTATACCCACTCCTGGCTTGCATCACACGCAAGTTATGAGTGGAAGTAACATGCTAATCACATGCGTCACACATGCTTCACAAGTGCAGCCTGAACTTGTAGTGCAGGAAACTGGTCAAATACAAGTCTCACACACTCCACACTCATTGAACACACACTGATCACGTGCGTCAGATATACGCTTTCCATGGGCTAACGGCACAATTTCTCCCACGTCTTGAGGAAGTCAGGTGTGCAACCTGTACTTGACAAGTACTTTGCCTGTACTCCTCCCCCAAACTTTCTCCTGGGTTCACCACGACCCTGCGGCACGGCTGCGAGCGACCAAGCCCTGCAACCCGTGCATGTCCAAAACACTTACGGCAGGTTGTGAGTGAGGCTTAAGATCCATGACCCATGACTTTGCTGCTATCTTTGGCAACCTTTTGCGTCATTTTATTGACTTTATTAAGAGAGAGAGAGAGAGAGAGAGAGAGAGAGAGAAAATCACTTGACTTTTTGAGCAGATGTTAGCCACTGTCCTCTTGAGCTCACATCACAGTTGAATCCCCACCAGTGTGTAAAACCTGACTGAGTTAAGCTTGCACAAGACGGTGTTCCCCCCCAAAAAAAAACCCAATTCCTAATCACCATTGTTCCTCATGACCTACCATTGATCACCACTGTTCAAAATAACCAATTACTGATCACAATTATTTCTAACAATCACTGAGCACCTTTGTTTCCAATGTCCAGTCACTGATCAACACTATTCTTAACAATCACTGATCACTCTTTCCTTGTTTCCAATGACCATTCACTGATCACCATTGTTCCCAACAATCAATCACTAATCACCATTGTTCCCAATAACCGGTCACTTATCACTATTGTTCATAACAAACACAGATCCCATTGTTCCAAATGACTAATCACTGATTACTATTGCTCCCAGTGACCAGTCACTCATTACTATTGTTCCCAACAATCACTGATTACCACTGTGCCCAGTGATTAATCATGGATTACTATTGTTCAGAATCAGAATCAAGTTTATTGCCAAGTATGTTCTCACATACAAGGAATTTGCTTTGGTGATTGGTGCTTGAACAGTTAAAATAGAAGAATTTAGCAAAAACAAAAGTAGCTATATACACAGAATAAAAAATAGAAGAATCTGAAATATATGAATTTGAAATGTGGACATATTTAAGGGGTATGTTCATAAATTGTTGAAGTTCAAGCTGTACAGTATGTCCCGAAATGTGCAAAAATAGGTCACATGATGAAGATGGAGAAGAGACATGATATGAATGTGTGAGAGGAAGAGAATATGTGCACTGGGTTAAATAAATAGCCAAGCTGTACAGTGTGTGCCAGACTGTGCAATAAAAGTTCACAGAATGGCAATGTATGGCATGACCTTTAAATGTGTAAAACCACAGTTCAGAGACAAAGTGCATTAATGTTTCAGATTGGAAGTGTGAGCTTAGAGTCAGTGGGGGTCTCTGACCTTATTGATGAGGCCAGCTGCAGTGGGGAAAAAGCTGGCCTTATGGCGTGAGGTTTTGGTTCTAATGGACCGCAACCTCCTACCAGAGGGGAGTGGTTCGAAATGTTTGTGTCCAGGGTGAGAGGGGTTGGACACAATCCTTTCTGCTCTCCTCAGGGTCCTGGACTCATAAAGGTCCTGAAGAGACAGAAGGTTGCAGCCAATCATCCTCTCAGCAGAATGAATGATGCGCTGCAGTCTGCCCTTGTCCCTGGCAGTGGCAGCAACGTACCAGACAGTGATGGAGGAGGTGAGGATGGACTCAGTGATGGTGGTGTAAAAGTGCACCATCATTGTCTTTGGCAGATCAAACTTCTTCAACTGCCGCAGGAAGTATATCCTCTGCTGTGCTTTCTTGGTGAGAGAGAGCAGGTATACGTCTCCCACTTAAGGTTCTGGGTGATTATAGTGCCCAGAAAGCGGAAATACTCCACAGAGGTTGCTGGGGAGTCAAACAGGGTGATGGGGAGGGTGTGGCAAAGCTCCTCCTGAAGTCTACAATCATCTCCACTGTCTTTAGAGCATTAAAGTGCATATCCTGGACCAAATTCATTTTTTTTTTATATGAAAGAATGTCCCTTTACACACTCATCCAGAAGGGTAATTTTGTACAAGGCCATCTGTCTACAGCAGAAAAAAATAAAATAACAAAACGCGTCTGGAAAAATCCCAAGGGAGTCTGGAGCCAGATTCGTGACGTCACCTGCGGAAGCGCCAGCAGGCTGCAAGAGCTTGCATGGTTTCAGTGCACAGCCTGTGTAGACCAAGTTTAGAAGCTAGCAATTTTGCATTGAAATATGGAATTGTCACCTGAGCGCAATGTGACTTCACCTTTGGATGAAGAATGTAATGTTGTGACACCCTCCTACGATGCATCTGTTAACCATTTTAATAATTACATGATAATTATGAATGGAATTAGGAATGGTCTGGATAATGAGCTCAAAAATAGCACCAACATAAAACTGTTTAAAAAATTATATAAAAACATGTTAATAAAAATATATGAGAATGAGGACAGGCAGACTATATAGGTGATGAAGAAATTGAGAGTAAGTCTGTGACTGGTCTTCTTGTATTTAGTGTATAGTTATAGGTATGTGTATATGTATGTACTGTATATATGTATTGTATGTGTGTATATATGCATAACATAAGTATCTGTATATATGATTTGATTTGGTCGATATTATACCATGTCGGTATGTTTTGATATGTTGGTATGTTTTCTTTTTTGTTTATTGCTTTTGTTTTCTTTTGTATATATAGTTTATTATGGTGGAAAGTGACATTTGATTAGCGGTGGTATAGAGGGTTAGGATTGGATAAGTTATTACTTCTTCCTAATCCTTTCTGAACATTATGTTATTGCCTTGTGGCTACGCTATTCTGTTTGTTTATGATGATGTTTTGATTATTGTATTTTTTATTTAAATTTTTATTTTTATATCTTTCTTCTTTATTGTTCAGAATAAAGTAATCAATCAATCAATCAATCAATCAAAAATAACGTCAGCTGGGATAGGCTCCAGCTTGCCTGCGACCCTGTAGAACAGGATAAAGCAGCTACAGATGATGAGATGAGATGAGATGAGATGAGATGAGATGAGATGAGATGAGATGAGATGAGACATGATAACGTTGAAGCAATTTGCAGAAAACCACCAGGTCGTTTTCTCATAAACAAACCAACGCTGACGTAGAATTCAGAGGGAGGCATCCCGCACGTGACATCACGAAAATCAATGTTTCCCGAGAAATCCAAATGCCAAGTTTTTTCAGAGGCAGTCCAATTTGCCTGAAATGGCTTGATTTCAACTGAATTTTTCTGGTATTGCGCAAGGTAAAAAAATTGCACAAAATGCAAAATGTGACAGAGATTTGACCAAAGTTTCATATAAAATAGGAGAATTACATTGATCTTGCTCCTGAATTTACCCGTGATATGCACTTTAAGCTCTAATGCCGCTTTTCCACTACAAACGCGGCTGAGTCGGGCTGAGCCGTGCCGTGCTGAGTCGAGCTGAGTGGGGCTGTTGGAGTTGCATTTCGACTACAACCGCGCTGAACCGTGCTGGCTGGAAGTGGGTGGACACATTGGGTGGAGTTAGCGAAAGTGGGTGGACGTCACGTGATGTCGTTAAGCGGCGCAAACAGTGACATCAGTGATCTTTTAAGCGGTAGTCTCACAACCCGGATAGTAAACAATAAACATGGAGGACATGGAGTCGTTAGTGTTGCTGGTCTTGGTGCTGTGGCTTGTTGTCACCGACAACGCGGACAGATACTGGCAAGAGCGTATAGATGAGGCGAGGCGCATAAGGCTTCAGAAATTCTCGTAATTCTTCCTCTTCCGGGTTTACGGTGTTTACAGATCCCAGCGTGCTCGCGGGGCGTGTGTGGGCATGTGAGGACACTCCTCCTCACCAATCAGTGCACAGGGGAGTGTCTGCTCACGCCCCCAGCCTCACTCAGCTCGGTTTGGCTCGCTTCAGCCCCACTCCAAAACCGTGCGAGTTTTGGGTGCTAAGCAGGGCTGAAGCGAGCTGAGTCGTGCTGTTTTGAGGTAGTCGAAACGCGAGCCGTGTCGGGCTGAAGTGAGCTGAAGCGAGCTGAAGTGAGCTGAAAAAGGGTAGTGGAAAAGGGCCATAAGTTGTTCTGCCTGCACCAAGACACCAGATGGTCAATCTCCCACCTGTAGGCAGATTCAGCCTCATCAGAGATGAAGCCAGTGAGAGTGGTGTCATCTGTAAACTTTAGGAGCTTGACAGACTGATGACAGGAGGTGCAGCTGTTGGTGTACAGAGAGAAGAGTAGAGGAGAAAGGACGCAGCCTTGGGGGGATCTGGTGCTGATGGTTCAGGAGTCAGAGATGTGTTTCCCCAGCTTCACATGATGCTTCCTGTCAGACAGGAAGTCAGTGATCCACTTGCAGGTGGAGTCAGGCACACTCAGCTGGGAGAGCTTGTCCTGCAGAACAGTCAGGATGATGGTGCCGAAGGCAGAGTTAAAATCCACAAACAAGATCCTAGCATAGGTTCCTGGAGAGTCCAGGTGCTGGAGGATGAAGTGAAGGGCCATGTTGACGTCTGCAGATCTTTTGGGTCTATAGGCTAACTGCATGGTGTCCAGGAGTGGGTCAGTGATGGCTTTGAGGTGGTAAAGCGCAAGGCGTGTGAAGGATTTCATAACCACAGAAGTCAGGGTGATGAGCCAGTAGTCATTTAATCTTGTGATCCTTGGCTTTTTGGGGACAGGAATAATGTTGGAGGCCTTGAAGATATCTGTGAACACTGGAGACAGCTGATCAGCACAGTGCTTCAGGGTAAATGGTGAGACTGAGTCGGGACCTGCTGCTTTGTGGGGGTTCAGCTTCTTAAAGAGCTTATTGATGTCCTTCTCCAGAATGGAGAGAGTTGAGGTTGTGGTGGAGGGTGGAATGGGCTTCCGAGGTGTGCAGTTGTAGAGAGGCCCTGGCAGCAGTAGAGGTGGAGGAGGTGGTAGGATTGGTGGGCTGAAGCTGGAGTGTGGAATCATGGGAGATGTTATCAGGACAGTCCCATTGTCTTTCAAAGCAACAACTCCATAGGTGCTAAAGAAGGCAACTGGACTTGCTTGAAATTCTTGAAGATGTTTCATCTCTCATCTGAAAGGCTTCTTCAGTTCTGTCTGAGTAGTGGGGCGTTCCAGGTATTTAACCTCTGGTGCACCAAAAGCCAACCTCAGGAGAGTCGTTGAGGTCACATGGGTCATTGACACTCTCAGTCATCCTGTAGGTGTTAGGGTCACTGGAGGCCAGGTGTGAATGTTATTAGCAGCCTAGAGGGTTGTTAGGGTGATCTGTGGGTCGTTGGCTCTCTCTGCCATCATGTGAGTTATTGAAGTCAGCTGAGTCTTGATGTAGATGTGTATTCAGTTTTCTGTGACGTGTGCCAAGGACTGCATTGTAGGTGGCTGATAAGTGATGTCTCAGACCACCTCCTCTGTTCAGTGATGGTTGTTCCAGGTTGATGAAGATGGCTTCTTTTTCTCCTCTTTCAAACCACCAGTCTTCTCTGGCTAGAATGTGTACATTGCAGTCCTGAAATGAGTGCCCTTTGTCATTGAGATGAAGATAGACTGCAGAGTCCTGGCCTGAGGAACTGGCTCTCCTGTGTTGAGCCATGTGCATGTGAAGCGGTTGTTTCATTTCCCCAATGTACAGGTCTGTGCATTCCTCACTGCATTGAATTGCATACACTATGTTGTCCTGTTTGTGTCTGGGTATTTTGTCCTTAGGGTGGACCAATTTCTGTCTCAGGGTATTACTGGGTCTGAAGTGTACAGGGATGTTGTGTTTGTAGAAGATCCTCCTGAGTTTCTCAGATAGTCCAGAAATGTAGGGAATGACAATGTTCTTGCATTTGTTGCCATTTTCTTCCTTGTCCATTATGTTTCTTTTTCTGGTCTTGACGAAAGCCCAGTTGGGATACCTGCACTTTTGAAGTGCTTCCTTGATGTATTTTTGCTCCTTATTCCTTACTACTCTTTGGACCTGTTCCTGTCCCTGCTTCTGAATGCTTCTTCCTTTTGCCACCTTAGCTGTCTGAGCTTATCTGTGAACCAGGGTTTGTCATTATTGTAATTCACCCTGGTTCATGCTGGAATGCAGCAGTCCTCACAGAAGCTAATGTAGGACGCAATAGCCTCTGTGTACTCATCCAGACTATTGGTAGCAGTCCTGAACACATCCCAGTTTGTACAGTCCAAGCATGCCTGAAGGATCTCTGCAGCCTCATTGCTCCACATCTTAGATGTCCTCACCACAGGTTTCCTCAGCTTTAATTTCTGTCTGTATGCAGGAATCAGGTGGACCATGATGTGGTCAGAGTGGCCCAGTGCAGTGCAGGGGACGGCACGATAGACATCGTTGACTGTAGTGTAGCAGTGATCAAAAATATCCTCCTGTCTGATTGGGCATTTAATAAACTGTTTGTATTTTGATAGTTCATGGCTTAGGTTACCTTTGTTAAAGTCACCGAGGACAATAACTAGGGAGTCCGGGTTAGTCTGCTCCACACTCACTATCTGATCAGCCAGCATGCGATGTGTATTCTGCACGTTGGCCTGCGGTGGAATGTAAACACCAACCAGAATGAATGAAGCAAACTCAAGGGGAAAATAGAAGGACTTACAATTAATGATAAATGATTCTAGGTCAGGAGAACAGTGTTGCAGGATCACTGATACATCACTGCACCAGCCACTGTTTACATAAAAACAGATTCCACCACCCTTTGTTTTACCAGAGAGATCCATGTCACGGTCCACTCTGAAAAGTTGGAAGCCAGCCAGCTGCAGTGCAGAGTCCGGAATGAGTCCACATAGCCATGTCTCCATGAAGCATAAAATGGAAGATGAATGAAAGTCCCTGTTTCTCCCCACCAGCAGCTGGAGTTCGTCCAGTTTGTTGCACAATGACCGCACATTGGAGAAAAATATCGCAGGTAGTGGAGTGTGAATTCCACGCCAACAGAGGTGCATGAGCACACCAGCGTGTTTTCCTCTCCTCTGGCATCTCACTGAGTGAGCAAAAGTGAGCGCATCTTTGACCAGAATGACCAATATTTCCAAGGAAGATGCCAGAAAAGTTGGTAATAAGTCCACTGGAGTTGTTCCCCTAATGTTCATGAGCTCTTCTCTGACCAGTGACCAGTCAGTCAGTGCGTTTACATGCACATAGAGAAAATCGAATTTCTGCCGTAGCTCAACTGAAATCGAAGTTCTAAATGCCATGGAAACACCTTAGCTCGGCTGAAATCGAACCAAACTGGATTTCTCGTAATCTAGCTACACGACCTAGATTATGCGATTGTAGCCGAGCTACTTAGTGCATGTAAACCCTATCGAGCTACGTAGTCAAGCTACTTACTTCAGCACTGCCCCTTCCGGAAGTGACGAGTGACGAGACCACAAGCGGGAAACACAACAGCCTCGGTCGGCATGACAACAGTAGTAGTAGCGAGCAGCAGAAGAGGTCAGGAGGAACAACATCTCTCGATGTTGCTGTCCTCATCGTCGTTCTTCTTGTGAACACGGAACTGATAACTTTGTTTATACTCTTGAATAGCTCTTCTTCATGACAACAACCGGAAGTGTACCAACACGATGGGGCGTGTAGCGCCACCTGTGGCTCGGGTGCACAATGTACCTCACACAATAGCTCGATTTCCTTGTGTGCATGTAGGATTGGATTTCTCTGGCACACCTGCTGGGACCCTTAGCTCGATTACCGACAGTAGCTCGATTTGGATGTGCATGTAAACGCACTGACTGATTACCACTGTTCCCAATGACCAATCACTGACTGGCACTGTTCCCAATGACCAATCACTGATTAGCATTGTTCCCAACAATCACTAATTACTATTGTTCTATAGGCAGCTGCTTTAAGACTACACTGGAAGCCCAGTTTCCCCTAAAATTTCAAATCTGACAATGTTTACCTCTGTTTCTGTTATTTATCAACCTTGGTGGAATTCAATACTTTAGTTAATCAAATGATCATAGATATCACTTCAATACCACACTGTTCATTCATTAAACTCCTACGCGTTTCAGTGAACAGCACAGCCTGCATGAAAATCTCCTTCGTAGCCCCCGTCAGAGCACAAACAGGCACCCATTGAAGCCTATGTGACAATTAGTGTCTGTTAGGTGTTGTGTACTTGTTGTTTTAATGGGATGAAAAATTAACACTCATTGGACAACAAGCTTTTAATGTGTTATTTTGAGTCCCGCATGAGAGTGGGTGCATTTTGCACAGAGAAAAAAAAATCTCAACCTTTGCCATTATGTGGACAATGCACTCTTCATTTGTCCTGCCTGGGAAGATGACTTCTCCTTATGATGGATGGTAGACCTATCAAAGGGGCGGAACCTTGTAACCAATTGCCAATCAGTACGTGAATGAATGAATGAATGAA
Source organism: Neoarius graeffei (assembly GCF_027579695.1). Lineage (NCBI taxonomy): Eukaryota > Metazoa > Chordata > Actinopteri > Siluriformes > Ariidae > Neoarius > Neoarius graeffei. Next base: position 29,240,516 of record NC_083587.1, read on the forward strand.
TGAATGAACATGACTGCGATCTCAAAATTAAACATATCAGTGTCAGTAGGAATTGCTTGGAGTCTGCAGCAGTGGTATAATTTGTAAATATTGCAAATAAATAAAGTATAAATATAAAGTTCTGTATGATTATTTTCATTCATTTTATAAATTTGTTGTTTATAAGTTGGGCAGCACGGTGGTGTAGTGGTTAGCACTGTCACCTCAAAACAAGATGGTTATGGGTTTGAGGACAGGGGCCTTTCTGTGTGGAGTTTGCATGTTCTCCCCGTGTCCGCGTGGGTTTCCTCCAGGTGCTCCGGTTTCCCCCACAGTCCAAAGACATGCAGGTTAGGTTAATTGGTGGCTCTAAATTGACCGTAGGTGTGAATTGTTGTTTGTCTCTATGTGTCAGCCCAGCAATGATCTGGTGACTTGTCCAAGATGTACCCCGCCTCTCACCCATAGTCAGCTGGGATAGGCTCCAGCTTGCCTGCGACCCTGCACAGGATAAGCAGTTAAGAATAATGGATATTTATAAGTCTTAAGGCCTCTGTATGCTCGTGCGACAAGGCTTTCACAGATAGCTTTTCGCAGACAGTTGTAATTTATTGTTGAGCGGGGATAATAGGCGTGCGCGATGTTATTCACCGGCACAACGCAAGGGGGCGCAAAGTCGCTAGGAGTAGTTGGTGGGTGTGGTTAGTGGAGTGTTTATCCTCCGGTTACTTATAATGACTAGAACTTTTTTTTTATATAATGACTAGAACTGGAGTCGTATAGATGTACGTACTTCCTCACTTCCTCAATCAACTGCTCTTCATGCTGCTCCATCTTCGCTCGTGTTTTTAAAAATGGCGGTCATGAAAACAAACCAAACCGGGAAAGTAGGGAAGCGGAAGTGCGTGTACAGCAGATGTAGAGTGAACCAATCAGAGCCCTCTTGTCTGTGGCGCTGTCTGCGAGGCTTCTGCGGTGGTCACAATTTTTGGGAGGTGCGCGCAGAGCGTCTGCGAAGGTGGGGGGGCTACGCAGACACTGTCTGCGACGCTATCTGCAAGGACTGGGTTGTCAGCATAAATTGGCCTTTAGTTAGCTGTCACTTCCTTCTTCAGCTAGCAACCTAGGTGCTTTTTGGCATGAAATGGCACATAATGCTAATGTTGATCTGATTTTATAAAATACTTTCGATGCCCCTATTTTAACAACCAACAAGCACCACTGCATTGTTCCCAGTGACCAGTCACTGATTACCATTACTCCCAAAAATCACTAATCACCATTTCACTGATCACCACTGTTCCATATGACCAAACAATTATAGTTTGAGTTCCACCCAACATTTTTTTAACTCTATTCTTGGCTGTATTAAGAAGTAATAAAAGTGAGTTATGACCTCCGCCATCTGTGTTCAAGGAGGTTACGGTATGTTTTTGCCTCCGCTTGATGGTTTGACTGTTCCTAACATAACTCTAAAAGTAGTGAACGGATTTTGAGGAAATTTTGAGGAAAGGTGGGCCATGGGCCAAAGAAAAAATTATTAGATTTTGATGCAAATCTGGATATGAATGTGGACCCAGGATCCACTAAACCAAGTGTGCTTCTAGTTCTAATCGTGTCTGCTTCCTAACTATTCACTACCACAGCTTACTTTTGTGATCCATAGAAATTATAGCATTTTATAGCTTCTTTATAGCAGCAACATCTAAATAATTTTTCTTTCCTTAACAAATGTTACTATTTTTCTATTCTCATTAAACTCTGTTCTATTTTATTGTATTGTAAGTGACTTCATATAACCTTCATTCATCATGGAAGACATTTTGTTATTCAGATGACCATGAATGATGAATGATGATTCATTGAATATGCAATTAGTCTATGATAGTGACTTCTAGTGACGTTTTGAGCATACATTAGCAAGTTAGGGGTAACAAGAAGTACAATGTATGATATAACTATTGTGCTTTATTCACTAAGGTTAGAACCCTTTCAGTTTATTACGAATGGATAAACGAATCATTTTTCTCAAGTGAAAATGAAATGAAATGAAGAACTCATGAAGATCTCATGAGCTGTGTGCCAGCAGCCCATCAGTAGCTTAGTGAGTGAACAAGAATTAATTGATACAGACGTGTAAACGCAGCTACACATGGAAGCACTTACAGCATTAGAGACCTCCTGGCTGCTGCATCCGTGTGTGTGTGTGTGTGTGTGTGTGTATGTGATGGAGATGGAGTCTGTCTTTTATCAGTCTCGATTTGAATGGACAGCATTTGTGCTGCTCATGTTAATTTGTGTGAGTGCGGGGCAGCAGGTGGGTCTTGCTGTCTCGTCTTAATCACGTGACAACAGAGTCCCCACACCTGGACACTGGACACACACACACACACACACACACACACACATAGAGAAACAGACACCCACACAGATGACACCTGGTGCTTTTCTGCTTTTCTCTCTCCAAAATATCACCCTGAGTGACAGTTCTGTCAAGCACACACTTTTGTCCAGTCTTGTATAATGAACAGAATGACGAGATAGACTTTGCCAGAAAAGGACATTATGCTTCTTTCGATTTTTCTCAAAATACAGGAAAACAGCTGTCCTTACAGCTGTCCTGGATTTGATCTCCTCAACCATTCTACCATGGTAGCTTCTTCACAAGTGACACAGGGATAATAACTGCACTGTATTTAAAAACGTCCTTATGTTACCTCTTCCCAATACCACGGCACTGCTGAATTCGGAAATCTGATTGGTCTAAAGATGGCAATTGTAGGTGTTGATCTCCAGGTTATCATTTCTACAACAACAGCTTATTTATAGGCACGCTTCACATAATCTAAGACTAAAAATAAACAGTTTAATAAAGCATAGTGTTATTTAACAAATAAAAACATTTATCATTCAAATGATCTTTTACGCCGTTTTGATCAGCTGAGCGAACTAAAAATAACCGCATACAAATAATGGTCTGCTCATGGGCAGTTACTTCACACTTTTGTCAACATGGCTCAGTTTCTTTGTCATCATTTGACTCATTGCTTGAACTTTATAATCAGTATTTAAAAAATAATAATAATTTGAATGATAATTATTCAGGGGCGGCACGGTGGTGTAGTGGTTAGCGCTGTCGCCTCACAGCAAGAAGGTCCGGGTTCGAGCCCCATGGCCGGCAAGGGCCTTTCTGTGCGGAGTTTGCATGTTCTCCCCGTGTCCGCGTGGGTTTCCTCCGGGTGCTCCGGTTTCCCCTACAGTCCAAAGACATGCAGGTTAGGTTAACTGGTGACTCTAAATTGAGCGTAGGTGTGAATGTGAGTGTGAATGGTTGTCTGTGTCTATGTGTCAGCCCTGTGATGACCTGGCAACTTGTCCAGGGTGTACCCCGCCTTTCGCCCACAGTCAGCTGGGATAGGCTCCAGCTTGCCTGCGACCCTGTAGAAGGATAAAGCGGCTAGAGATAATGAGATGAGATGATAATTATTCAGCTCGATTTTCACAAAATATTGTGATCTGTTACTGTCATAAAAGCAATTATTTGCCTCTGCCTTTGGCATTGGTAAATAATTAATTGCTTGCTTGCCAAATCATGATATTTTGTTCAACCTTGTCCAATAGTTGCTTTTTATACCATAATGCAGCTGAATGCTCAAACTGGTCAGATGTTGTGCATTATTTTCATACAACAGCACAGCATGGACTGTAGTTCATCCTGTAATGTGAATGATAGTGAATAGTAAAGGGCTTATTCTAATATTTTATTGGGTTTTTTTTCTAGTGACATCTCATACACAGCTCATAGATTTGCATGGCAGATGCTCAACAAAATCTAAGACTAATAATAAAAAGCACATTGTTTTTTATTAAATAAAACATAATTTTTGATGTGGTGATGTTCCGGTTTCGCAGCAAAATAAGAAAATGTGTTTTTTATTTTATTTATTTTTGAGAGAGCGAGAGAGAGAATGAGGCTGGTGAAGGAATGACTGTTTATCGCGACTATAACATAAGTGAGAACAAGTACTGACTTGTCTCTTGGATGTTCCACAACATTAAATCTAACTATAAACTGTTAAAATTTACATTCCATATGTTAAAAAAATGGGGCGGCATGGTGGTGTAGTGGTTAGTGCTGTCGCCTCACAGCAAGAAGGTCCGGGTTCGAGCCCCATGGCCGGCGAGGGCCTTTCTGTGCGGAGTTTGCATGTTCTCCCCGTGTCCGCGTGGGTTTCCTCCGGGTGCTCCGGTTTCCCCTACAGTCCAAAGACATGCAAGTTAGGTTAACTGGTGACTCTAAATTGACCGTAGGTGTGAATGTGAGTGTGAATGGTTGTCTGTGTCTATGTGTCGGCCCTGTGATGACCTGGTGACTTGTCCAGGGTGTACCCCGCCTTTCGCCCGTAGTCAGCTGGGATAGGCTCCAGCTTGCCTGCGACCCTGTAGAACAGGATAAAGCGGCTAGAGATGATGAGATGAGATATATATATATATATATATATATATTTCTAAATTTGGCAGCATATGTGCGTATACAGAATCTGTGAACATCTGGGTCTGAGGACAGGAAAGATGATGGTGTAGTACATCTGAATTGCATCCTTATTACTCACTCGCATTCTCATAGAACATACTGCAGTTTTCCTCAGGTTAGTACATACTGATAATGTACTATTATCAGATGCAGCCTTTGTAATCATTGTCAAATCACTGTGTGGAATAAAACGTTCCAGACCATGCTGTTATTTAACAATTATTTGCTGAAGACAAGGTGAATATCGGTGAATAATAACCGAGACGAAGTCAAGGTTTTCACTGATATTCACTGAGCCTGATGCAGATCATTGTTTTAGTAAAAAATACACAGGTGATTATTAAAAAATATATATTTTGAAAAATTGTATTTAAAAAAAATCATTTATTTCAAACTTTGAATGCAGCATGCAAATGTAATAATGGTGTGGCTCAGGGTTGTGTCACTTATCTATGCCGAGTCACAAAAAAACCTTTGTTTTAAAATCGATAAAATGAATCACAATTCCACCTTACCTTTAAATAGTTTTAGACTAAACTTTGTAGCATCTTTACTGCTTTTAGGAATAGCATTTTCTGTCATAATTTGTAATTCTTCCTCACTTACGGTGACGAACCAATTGGCCGCCATTTTGCCGAGTCGCTCGAGGTGATTATCGAGAAAAAGTACGAATCTCTCGACCAATCGGCATGCGTGATTTCCTCTAATCACCTCTGTATTTATACTACATGAAATTATTACATTGGAATACTTGATTCTGATTGGTCAGTCACAGCATTGTACGATGTGGTATTTCTGTATAACAGATCATTGCTATGAACCACATCCTTAGCAGAATGAAATAAAATCATTTTCAAATCAATATTTTGTCCATAATTATTGATTTATTGTGTAAGTTACCATGTAATAAGTGTGATGATGTACAGCAAGCTGGTCATTATTGCAAAATAAACCCTTCTCTGCTTTGCATCAGTGTCCTGCATTAACCTACCAGGGATTATTTCATGATGATAACCAGCACACTGTACATTATCACTTACCATACATAATGCATTTCAGGAGGTAGGGCATTCCTCTTACGCATCGCCGCGTTGCAAGCCTCTGGCATGAATTATTTTGGTATAAAAGCACAATTTGATGTGTGCTACTCCTTACATAATCACTGGTTTATTTTACATTTATGGAAAGAGTCTCTGGTGTCAGAAGTTTTCCACCACTAAAAACAGGACAGAGGAGTGCAGCAGGATAAGCTTCTTTATGATGATGATGATGATGATGAGTTATTATTATTATTATTATTATTATCTCATCTCATTATCTCTAGCCGCTTTATCCTTCTACAGGGTCGCAGGCAAGCTGGAGCCTATCCCAGCTGACTACGGGCGAAAGGCGGGGTACACCCTGGACAAGTCGCCAGGTCATCACAGGGCTGACACATAGACACAGACAACCATTCACACTCACATTCACACCTACGGTCAATTTAGAGTCACCAGTTAACCTAACCTGCATGTCTTTGGACTGTGGGGGAAACCGGAGCACCCGGAGGAAACCCACGCGGACACGGGGAGAACATGCAAACTCCGCACAGAAAGGCCCTCGCCGGCCCCGGGGCTCGAACCCAGGACCTTCTTGCTGTGAGGCGACAGCGCTAACCACTACACCACCGTGCCGTATTATTATTATTATTATTATGAAAAAAGCCCTTCTGGTAATGGGAAGAATGTTTATAGCTGCTATAATGTAAGTGATAATATGAACTTATTAGTCTTGTGGAAGTTCCACAGCAATAAATCTAATTGTACTCGCATATTGATTAAAAAATGTCAATAATTAATAAAAATGTAATTGCTGTCAAATGAAACACTTCAGGACATGTTGTTATAGATTTGCTTCAGTTCTCATCTCACCTGTCTGTTATCTGTGATTGTCTTATAACATTGTGCCTCTTTGTGTTATATTCGTTATGCATGTATTTTTAAAACCATTATTACAACTGAGAAAATGTTATAGATGGCATAAAGAGAAGTTTTGTCCAAAATGGTTTCTCAATTTGCTAACTGTAGCCGGCCTGGGGTAATTGCTAAGTAGTGAACACTACAGGAGGGTTCAACTCAAAATCCAATTTGAAGCTGTTAAAAAGTGCACTGTCTTTCCATCTTTGTCTCGTCTGGCTGAACGGAAAGATGATTGGTGTTCGGCTAGACGAAGGCTGACAGGAAAAACACAGAATCCCACAATCTTTAGGGGTCAGCGACACTAAGGCCCCACAATTATTTACATAATTATTTAGGGTTTCAGATGTCAAGAGAGGCAGGGTGACACTGCATACTGTAGGAGAGAGAGAGAGAGAGAGAGGCAGGAAGAGTTAAAGAAAGAAATATATTTATAGAAAGGGACAAAGCGGGGGAGATGAATGAAGATATGTTACAGACAGAGAGACAAAGAGCTAGAAAAAGAGGTAAAAAGAGAAACAAGCTGATAGAGAGATAGACATGAGAATGAGGAAAATAAAGGCAGACTGAGAGACTGAGTCTGACTTACATAGAAAAAAGGAAAAGAGATGGCAAGTGAGAGAGACAGAAGTGTGTGTGTGTGTGTGTGTGTGTGTACTTTGCACTGTATGAGCACTCTCTCTCTCCAAGGCGCCATCATCTTCCTAACGATTTCTTTATTTTTGCAGGAAAAGCGAATTGTCAGGGGAACAAGTCCGCTTCCGCTGCAGACCCGTCGCCCTGCCGTCTGCACCTCCACCTTCAGGGAGCGCGGCTCTCCTTTCATCCCTCCACCCTTTCATCCTCCACGCCATCAATATCATTCCTGTAGACCCCTGAGACCTCCGAGGCCTTACGGAGAAAAACAAACCACACCGCATTTCTGCTCTGACTCACACACCACACACGCAACACACGTTATGACTTTCAGCTACATGTGCAAGAGATATGAAGTTACACTAAGATGCTTACGTGTGTGTGTGTGTGTGTGTGTGTGTGTGTGTGTGTGTGTGTGTGTGTGTGTGTTTTTCTGGACTTTGTGTTTTAACGTTAAACACAAAGTAGTATAAACTTGGTTACATGCTGCTGTCCACTATCGTTTTCTCTTTTTGTCATTTTCCTAATATTACTGGGATCTAACAGTTCATACAGTAAGAGTACAGTATTAGACGTAGTGAAACCTAAGCAAAGTACAAAGTTCTCACAGAAATAGGAGATTTCAGGGAAAAGTCCTTCATCAGTATACTCTACTACGTGAGCATGTCATAAAGTGCACACTACTATACTGTACCACACTACGTGGACTATAACAGCCCCGACAGTATTAATCAAATATACCACACACTGAGAGGCTCTGGTTGAAAGTATGGATTCTCTTCAGTGACTGTCATAGTACTATTTTCTGAAGAATAATTCCCGGAGCCTCTCAGTGCATGGTATATTTGACTTATATCCCTCATCAACAAATTCCAAACTAAAAGTGTTAACTACAAATAATTAGAAATAAACCTGAAAAAAAATAGAGGTCTAAGTCTGCCTTGTTAGGCATGATTATGATACATAGATCTAGACACGCAGAAATGCTCGCAGAGCCACAGCTGTGACTCGAGTTAGCCATAAAGCTTGAAATTGTGACGTCAGTTCATGGTATATCCAGGATATACTGTACCATGACTGACTCACATCATATCCATTTTTTTTTACATTTTTAATTTGTGATGTCACAAGATTCATTGCTTAATCAACGGTGGAACTATTTTATGTCATGTGAGTCACCCTTGGCCAATCCCTGCACAGGAATTTTTGGATGAGGGATATAAATTCTACTCTACTGTACTAAGTATAGTGGTAGATTTAGTGATGTATATGCAGGAATAGGTCGTATAGTACACACTACACTATATTATACTATATTATGCTCTGCAGGATACAACAATTTATGTTTGTGTTTGTGTACAGCAGCTGGGATATCATAGATCCTACATACACACAACTATACTACACTACACTACACTACACTATACTATACTATACTATACTATACTATACTATACTATACTATACTATACTATGCAGGATGTAACAGTTCACAGTATGTGGGAAACCATAGCCCTCGCACACACTAAACCATACTATACTACGCTATACTATACCACGCTACACTATACTATTCCATGCTATACTACGCCATGCTATACTATACTATACTATACTATACTATACTATACTATACTATACTATACTATACTATACTATACTGTTCAGGATGTGTAGTATGTGGCAGTATGTAGCAGTTCACAGTATGTGGGATACCATAGCTCCCACATACACTATACTATACTATGCTATGCTATACTATACTATACTATGCTATGCTATATGGGATGTATAGTGTGTAGCGGTATGTAGCAGTTCACAGTATGTGGGATACCATAGCTCCTACACTATACTGTACTATGATATGCTATGCTACGCTACACTATGCAGGATGTAACAGTTCACAGTATGTGGGATGCCATAGCTCTGGCATGCACCATACTATACTATACTATACTATACTATACTATACTATACTATACTATACTATACTATACTATACTATACTGTGCAGGATGTAGCAGTTCACAGTATGTGGGATACCATGGCTCCTACATACACTATACTATACTGTGCTATGCTATGCTATGCTATACTATACTATACACAATGCTTCATACAGTTTACACTGCTATATTATATACTATACCATGATACTCATAAGATGTCATAAACCATAAGATGTCACTATTCTTACAGAAACTCCATTAATGTCTTGGAGAGTATCAAGAATTCAGTTCTAAAGTGACTTTTAGGTTTATAAATAGCACTCATCTGCAATATGAAATTCAGAAAATGTACAGAAGATGTGTAGGTTTGCTTCTTTGATGCCCAAAGTCATCACACACAATACAAGATTATCCATTTTTGCTGTTTAGTGCACTCCACACATGGATGAATATTAGATTTAGACACACTTTGCTGGAGGGCATGTGTGAATAGTCTCAGCTGGCACATAGAGAGCATTGTGTGTGTGTGTGTGTGTGTGTGTGTGTGTGTGTGTGTGTGTGTGTGTGTGTGTGTGTGTGCCATGTTGAAATGACAGTGGAAAACTGGGGAATTTTGAAGGGGAGCACAGCAACAAGGCCACAGAGCAAAGCAAAATGTGTTTTTTTTTTCCCTCCCCGAGCAGCATATAATCAGAAACAGCCTCCAATCATGAAACACAAGTTGAGCTCAACCTACATCAATCCACATTTTTTCTTTTTCTTCTTTCTGAGTGCAGCTGATTGCTCCAGATGGAAATTATGATCATAAACATATAAATATTGCAGGACTCATAAAAATCAATCTCTCAGGTGAACTGAAAAGTGTACACTCAGTTAGCAGTTTATTACTTACTACAGCAGAACTGACTTCTACTGAAAAAAAAAAAAAAATATATATATATATATATATATATATATATATATATATATATATATATATATATATATATATATATATATATATATGAGTGATTCCACGCTTATGGGTACTGAAATGGGGACATGAACTTATTTTTAAAAATTCACCTAAAACCATTTCTTTTTTTTACCATCAGGTCACAAAACATGTAATCTTTAATGAATGATGTGTTAAAAGATAACTTTAATTTTCTGAGATGTAATAAAAACATATTTATATGCCAAAGTCAGAATGTAACAGAAGTGTTGTGGACATATATATTCTCAATTTTAACAATGTAGAATTACTTTTTGAAACATAGGAAGGTGATGTTTTAGCAAATATAATTAATAAACATGTGTAGTAGAATAAACATACACATTCTTTCAATAAGATTAACATGGTATATAGCTAGATTGTAATTAATTTGTAACAGACGCGAGATGGACAATCGTAACAGAAGTAATGTAACAGACATCATTTTGGAACTCATAGGCTTGACTTTGGCATATAAATATGTTTTTATTACATCTCAGAAAATTAAAGTTATCTTTTAACATATCATTCATTAAAGATTACATGTTTTGTGACCTGATGGTAAAAAAAAGAAATGGTTTTAGGTGAATAAGTTCATGTCCCCATTTCAGTACCCATAAGCGTGGAATCACTCATATATATATATATATATATATATATATATATATATATATATATATATATATATATATATATATATATATAATTCATAGAGTTAAAAAGCACAGATTCCCTATGGACCCTAATTTTTTTTTCACTTCAAAGTCTGATTTTTTTTGGACTCCTACCGTAGATCCCTTAGACACTAAGATTTTCAGGTCCCTAGATATATCCATCACTTCAAGAAAGACAGTTTTCTTAAACCCCTTGATTTAAAAATAAAATAAAAGCTATATACTGCATTGAGATCCCCCAGGGCTTAGATTTTCACCGCTAGACAGCCTAGATTTTCTAGACATATAGTTTTTCGAGAAACATACATGGTTTATCGAGTCTCTCAACTCCCATGTCTTCCAAGAAACCTATATTTCCTGACCATGGATATTGTACCTGGATCCATGACCTACTCAAAGTCCAGATTCCCCAGACCCCTATGATTCCTAGACCCCTAGCTTCTCTAAAGCCTTCATAGATCACTTCCAGAGAGCTTAGATTTCCTAAGCCTCTAGCTTTTCATACTTTCTATGAAATCTTTATTTTCCAGACCTCTAGCTTCCCCCCTCCAAAAAAAAAAAAAACATTGGTTCCTAAATTCCTTAAATCCTAGTTATCCACCACTTCCAGCATGCCTTTTGGACTAGATTTTCAAGTTGCCTAGATTTTCTATACCCTTAGTTGTCTTAGACAACTACATTTTTAGCCCTTCCAGGAAGCCTGGTTTTGTTGGGCATCTTGACGTCCACCATGTTCAGCAAGTCCAGCCTTCAAGCCTTAGATTTCCATTAAGCCAAGAAAACCTCGATTTCCTTGATTTTATAGACCTTCATATCCAAGAAAGAGATACAGTGGGGCAAAAAAGTATTTAGTCAGCCACCAATTATGCAAGTTCTCCCACTTAAAAAGATGAGAGAGGCCTGTAATTTTCATCATAGGTACACTTCAACTATGAGAGACAGAATGGGGGGAAAGAATCCAGGAAATCACATTGTAGGATTTTTAATGAATTAATTGGTAAATTCCTCAGTAAAATAAGTATTTGGTCACCTACAAACAAGCAAGATTTCTGGCTCTCACAGACCTGTAACTTCTTCTTTAAGAGGCTCCTCTGTCCTCCACTCGTTACCTGTATTAATGGCACCTGTTTGAATTTGTTATCAGTATAAAAGACACCTGTCCACAACCTCAAACAGTCACACTCCAAACTCCACTATGGCCAAGACCAAAGAGCTGTCAAAGGACACCAGAAAGAAAATTGTAGACCTACACCAGGCTGGGAAGACTGAATCTGCAATAGGTAAGCAGCTTGGTGTGAAGAAATCAACTGTGGGAGCAATTATTAGAAAATGGAAGACATACAAGACCACTGATAATCTCCCTCGATCTGGGGTTCCACACAAGATCTCACCCCGTGGGGTCAAAATGATCACAAGAACGGTGAGCAAAAATCCCAGAACCACATGGGAGGACCTAGTGAATGACCTGCAGAGAGCTGGGACCAAAGTAACAAAGGCTACCATCAATAACACACTACGCCGCCAGGGACTCAAATCCTGCAGTGCCAGACATGTCCCCCTGCTTAAGCCAGTAGATGTCCAGGCCCGTCTGAAGTTTGCTAGAGAGCATTTGGATGATCCAGAAGAGGATTGGGAGAATGTCATATGGTCAGATGAAACCAAAATAGAACTTTTTGGTAAAAACTCAACTTGTCATGTTTGGAGGAGAAAGAATGCTGAGTTGCATCCAAAGAACACCATACCTACTGTGAAGCATGGGGGTGGAAACATCATGCTTTGGGGCTGTTTTTCTGCAAAGGGACCAGGACGACTGATCCGTGTAAAGGAAAGAATGAATGGGGCCATGTATCGTGAGATTTTGAGTGAAAACCTCCTTCCATCAGCAAGGGCATTGAAGATGAAACGTGGCTGGGTCTTTCAGCATGACAATGATCCCAAACACACCGTCCGGGCAATGAAGGAGTGGCTTCGTAAGAAGCATTTCAAGGTCCTGGAGTGGCCTAGCGAGTCTCCAGAGCTCAACCCCATAGAAAATCTTTGGAGGGAGTTGAAAGTCCGTGTTACCCAGCAACAGCCCCAAAACATCACTGCTCTAGAGGAGATCCGCATGGAGGAATGGGCCAAAATACCAGCAACAGTGTGTGAAAACCTTGTGAAGACTTACAGAAAACGTTTGACCTCTGTCATTGCCAACAAAGGGTATATAACAAAGTATTGAGATGAACTTTTGTTATTGACCAAATACTTATTTTCCACCATAATTTGCAAATAAATTCATTAAAAATCAGACAATGTGATTTTCTGGATTTTTTTGTCTCATTTTGTCTCTCGTAGTTGAGGTATACCTATGATGAAAATTACAGGCCTCTCTCATCTTTTTAAGTGGGAGAACTTGCACAATTGGTGACTGACTAAATACTTTTTTGCCCCACTGTATATCCCAACCCCCCTGATATCCTTAAACCTTAGAGTGCCTTTACCCTTAGAAGCATATACTTCCTAGTTTTCCTAAACACATAGATGCCCTAGAATCTAGTTATCCATCACTTCCTGAATGCCAAGATTTCCTCGTCACATTAGATTCCCAGATTTTAAGCACTTCCAGGAAGCCTAGTTTTGTTTGTCCTATATATGATTTCAGTCGTGTTATATTTACCTCTGCCAACTTTGGAGGAGGTTATGTTTTCACCTCTGTTTGTTTGTCTTTTGCCAACATAAATCAAAAAGTAGTGAACAGATTTTGATGAAATTTTGAGGAAAGGTGAGCCATGGGCCAAGGAACCATTGATTAGATTTTGATGCAAATCCAAATATGTATGCGTATCCAGGATCCAGATATGTATGTGAATCTAGGATTTTGTTTGTCTGTTCCCAACATAACTCAAAAAGTCGTAAACAGATTTTGATGAAATTTTGAGGAAAGGGGAGCCATGGGCCAAAGGACAATTGATTAGATTTTGATGCAAATGTGTGGCTTGATGGAGATATGCACTCTACCGAGTGCCCTTCGAGTTTATTGGTAGAGATAATACGTCACAATAATACAATTTCCCGGATGCCGTATTTCGTATGCTTCAAAATGAAAATAAATAAATGAAACATTTTTTAAAAAGGAAAGCAATCTGAGAAACTGTTTTTTCTACATTGTTCTGATAAACTACTGAAAGCTAACATCAGCCTTCTTAACGACATAAACAAATTTTCTAGAAGTTTCCCTGAAAAACAAAACTGAACCCTTGCATTGTTGCTGCAGTATTTTGCAGAATTTAGCAATGTCCTCCTTGAAAATGAGAAGCTGTAAACAGATATAGTGATGCAGTGAAGATCATCATATGTGGCTGGACAATTATCATTAAAACAAAATAAAATTAAGCAAGCATTTAGAGGACAGTGATTGGAAAAATAACTCTGGAAGCGAACCTTGACCCCAGGCCTCTCTGTCTAAACAATAAAACCTTGAGTGTGATTGGTTTAGGAGCTGGTCTTTTTGATTGTGTGCCGTTTGCAGAGCACGTTCGAATGCAGAGGTATGAGAGTTCTGGCTAAAATCATCCAGAAATCACCGCTCCATCCTGACACTCAAAAGCTTTTCCTCTGTCTGATTACTGCAATATGACACAAACCATCGTCGTAATCATCGTAAATCTCAACAAACCTCGTTTAGACGACTCAGACATGGTGCACAGCAGCTCTGACGTTTAGTGTTAGCTTATGATGGGGCTGCCTGCATCTGGGTGGATAATTTAAACATGAAAAGGTGCATTCGCTTCCTGAAATATGTCATTTGCAGGCATGGTAGTCATGCCAAAGCAGAAATGAGAGAAAGGATATTTAAAGAAAAGTGTCTGAAAGCTCATTGCTAATCATAGGGCTGGATGCTTTTATGCTACATCAGTGACGCTTCTGATATTCTTTCTTTCAAAGTGCTCTGTAATTTCCCATATGAGTCTCAAATTATGATGAAAGGATTAAGATACATAAAAACATTGTGCTATCTGGGAAAGAGTGCAGTAAGGAGTCTAAAGTCCCATTCTGTGAACTGAATTAAGTTCAGTTTGATTGACAAATTGGATCAAATTAGCATCAAGTTAATAGATCTGTCTGTTGATTGAATTAAAGTAAATACTAGTCAACGTAGTTATAAATCTGATTGAAAGGTAAGAGGTGTTATTTGTAGTGTATGTATGCTTGAATTTTTTATGAAGTAATTAAGGTCCAATTATGCACCATCAATTTCCAAAAGTACACTCCATACATATCACACTGATGGATCGATCCAGGTGAAAAATGCATATTAAGGATACAAAGGATCATGCAACAAGGAAAGGTCCAGTTTCTGAGAGTTTTGTAGAGCAAAGTAGCAATAGAAAGCAAGCAAACATTATGTTCATGCTAGCAAAGAACAAGTCATTATGCTAGTGCATAATGGGGCCTTGAAAATGATAAGTTACAACCTGTAATGATGTCATTTCCCACCTCAAAATGTTCAACGTGCAAAGTGGGAAAAGAAAAAAATCCTCCACCCCGATGAAAGCGTGAATTTTGGTTGCTCTTTCAGAGCATGGGAAGCTCATAAAAAGTTACGTTTACAGTTACAGGCTTTAGTGATTTATTGGCTATGTTCTCCAATAGTAAACTTTAAACATTCATGCAATACTTTGGACTGAAATTGCATTACAAAAACAACAGCAAACAATACCAAGTAGGACTGAGTAGGGTTAGCAACAAGCTAGCCAGCAGACAATAGCGAGTTGCATTAGCAAAAAAAATCTAGCCAGTGTTGTCTTATACAACAAAATAATGCTTCAGTCAAATGCATAGGGTAGGAGGAATCTGGAGACAGGATCTTCACAACAGATGATTTTTTTTTTTTTTTAGTTTTTCTGCAAATGTTCTTCAGATGGAGAAATAAGTGAGAGTGTACGGGAGTGGGAAATACAGAGTACTATGTCGGCCTTGTCACACGATTCGCCTCCTTTCCTTTCTAACTAAATAAAAAGTCAAAGTCTACCCACTATACACTACCGTTCAAAAGTTTGGGGTCACCCAGACAATTTTGTGTTTTCCATAAAAAGTCACACTTTTATTTACCACCATAAGTTGTAAAATGAATAGAAAATATAGTCAAGACATTTTTCTGGCCATTTTGAGCCTTTAATCGACCCCACAAATGTGATGCTCCAGAAACTCAGGCCAAGTTTACATTAGACCGTATCTGTCTCGTTTTCTTCGCGGATGCACTGTCCGTTTACATTAAAACGCCTGGAAACGCCGGGAAACGGGAATCTGCCAGGGTCCACATATTCAGTCCAGATCGTGTCTGATCCGGTGCTGTGTAAACATTGAGAATACGCGGATACGCTGTGCTGAGCTCTAGCTGGCGTCGTCATTGGACAACGTCACTGTGACATCCACCTTCCTGATTCGCTGGCGTTGGTCATGTGACGCGACTGCTGAAAAACGGCGCGGACTTCCGCCTTGTATCACCTTTCATTAAAGAGTATAAAAGTATGAAAATACTGCAAATACTGATGCAAATACTGCCCATTGTGTAGTTATGATGGTCTTTAGGCTTGCCATCCTTCCACTTGCAAGTGGTAAGTGACTTGCGCACAGCGGCTCAGTCCCGAATCACTGCTCGTGCACTTCACTCGCGCGCTCTGTGAGCTGCGCAGGGCCGGAGTGCGCACCCTCCAGAGGGCACTCGCTGTTCAGGGCGGAGTGATTTGGAGCACAGCCGCTGAGGAAGAAGCAATGAGCCGCACTGACACATTTCAACTTACTTGCCGAATTAGTCATGTGATTAGCGTATCCGTTTATTGGCGTTGCTGTGTGCATGCTAATCGTTTTTAAAAACGTTAATCTGATGATCCGCTGATATGGTCTAATGTAAACCCCACCTCAATCTGCTCAAAGGAAGGTCAGTTTTATAGCTTCTCTAAAGAGCTCAACTGTTTTCAGCTGTGCTAACATGATTGTACAAGGGTTTTCTAATCATCCATTAGCCTTCTGAGGCAATGAGCAAACACATTGTACCATTAGAACACTGGAGTGAGAGTTGCTGGAAATGGGCCTCTATACGCCTATGGAGATATTGCACCAAAAACCAGACATTTGCAGCTAGAATAGTCATTTAGCACATTAGCAATGTATAGAGTGGATTTCTGATTAGTATAAAGTGATCTTCATTGAAAAGAACAGTGCTTTTCTTTCAGAAATAAGGACATTTCAAAGTGATCCCAAACTTTTGAACGGTAGTGTACATTCACTGGCCACTTTAATAGGAACTTGTTCTTGATTCTATGATTCTTGTTCTTGGCTGCAGGAGTGGAACCCAATGTGGTCTTCTGCAGTTGCATGCTGAGATGCTTTTCTACTCACCACGGTTGTAAAGAGTTGCTATATCCTTCCTTGAACCAATCTGGCCATTTCCTTCTGACCTCTCTTATCAACAAGACGTTTCCACCCACAGAACAGTCGCTCATGCAATGTTTTTTTGTTTTTCGCACCATTCTGTGTAAACTCCAGAGACTGTTGTTTGTGTGTGAAAACCCCAGGAGATCAGCAGTTTCTGAAATACTCAAGCCAGTCCATCTGGCTCAAACCAGCACCCATGCCACAGTGAAAGAAAGTCACACTGTGAGATCACAATTTTTCCCATTCTGACGTTTGAAGTGAACATTAACTCAAGCTCTTGATTTGTATCTGCATGATTTGATGCATTGTCCTGCTGTCAAAGGATTGGCTGATTATTTAACTGCATCAAACAGCAGGTGGATGGGTGTGCCGAATAAAATGTCCAGTTTTTATGTCATTTATGTAATAACATGTTCAGATAGTCAGGTTTAGCTCATTGTATGCATTGTAAAAGGATCATGTACCACTTATCTACCTCTTTACATACATTCCATCCACTTATCTTATGTCGAGACATATCAGGTCAGAACACCCTGCTACAGAACACACTCACACATAATAAGAACCAGCATAAAAAAGCACAAAGCTGATTTTAAGCATAAGAGAAAGTAAAGGAAAATCAAATAATTCTACACCAGCGAATATTAGTGATAACTCGAAAGGTGATGATTACTAATCACTGGGTGATTGATAATGGTCAGTGTTATAGATTCAACCAAGTACTGTGTCTGTTCACAGTGTGCACAGCCATATTGGTTTCATGCCACTTCTTAAACAAGGAAGCCACACATAGTTAAAATATGAAGACTACCACAAGTTGACGAGTTGAATTTTCATGTTGATGGGGCGTTTTCACTGGCTTTCCATCATGGCTGTAGATGTGCAATATTCGTGTCACTTATAGTTTTGTCTCCTGTGGGTTTGCATAGTGACCTCTAAAATGTGAAACAATTGCAGGTAGGAACTAAAATTGCGAGTGGGAAACTGAAGGGTGACAAATGAAAGGAAAATCAACATAAATTATCTGGTAAGTGAAGTGTGAAGGCCATAGCGTATGATTTACATCTATTTCATCCTCATCAAGCCCTTAGTGAGCTCTTGGCTGCGTATGGATATGCATACTTCCATAATATTAGTTTGCAAAAAGCAGTATGTATGGTGTCCAAATACTCAGGAGGCATTGAAGAGTATCTACTACATCCGTTGTATGTAAATGTACTACACTATGCTATGCTACGGTATCCCATAATTCAGCTGGAGCCTCTGAATAACCAAAGAAAAAGAATTGTCCTGGGGGAAAAAATAGGAAGAAGATGGCTGTACAAAGCGGTGTACAAATGAATCAGAAACTGTTGAAACATTTCTGCTGTTGCAGAAATAATGTTTTATTATTATTATCTTTTTTTTTTCTTTTGCAGCAAACATGGGTATACGTCGTCTGTGAACATCCAGGTCAGAAGACAGGTAAGATAGCGCCAGAGTACGTCCAAATTGTGTTCTTACTACTTACTGTACATACTCATACAACATACTACAGTTACGTTCAGGTAGTCAGTACTTAAAGATCATTAGTACCTACTAAAAATTCAGATGCAACCCTTGTGTCCTGTGCCTGGAGGCGGGGTCATCCTGAAATAAACCACACCCATCAGGATAGAACGGTTTCATCATAGGATAAAACTGATTACTGAGAGATTTGTTTTTAAAGCTGTATTTCTAGCAGTTTCCCTCACTGACCTTTCCGCTACCACTGCAGTGTTTTACAGCACTTAATGTCATCCTCTTGAAACGCTGTAAATGAATACCATGCTGGACGGAAAACCGCCATATTGGATTGGATTGTGAATTTATCATACTGTTACACACAACAGTTAAACATATAAATTTCATATAATGTTGTATTGGCAGGTGGGCGGTGGCTCTGATTTAATCCGGCCTTTATTTCATCTGGGCCAGCCGTGTTATTGTTACGGGATTCCCCGAGTCCCTCGTCTCCGGATTCTCTGTCACATTCTGTCATGCCAGGCTGCAGTGCCAGCTGGAGTGGTGTGTGTGTGTGTGTGTGTGTGTGTGTGTGTGTGTGTGTGTGTGTGTGTGTGTGTTGAATAAAGGCTACACTCTCGATGAGCTCCCACAGCAAGACTCTTATTATCCAAATAAAAGTGAAATTTTCAAATCACCTGTTGATTTAATGTCTCTTCTATCTATCTATCTATCTATCTATCTATCTATCTATCTATCTATCTATCTATCTATCTATGCATAACTCATGCATTGAATTGCGCATTATAATTACGATCATTATGCTGAGAAAATAGAGAAAGTGTAGTGTGTTTTCCTTCACTTTTTTGTTACTCATATGGGAACAGTGCTAACTGGAATGGGGAAGGTCGAGCAAGGTTTATGTGCTTTGTGTGTGTGTGTGTGTGTGTGTGTGTGTGGACATGCACTGTTGGTCTCTGTAGCACTTAAGTGTGTGTGAACAGAAAAAGTCCACCTGTGCTTATTTCGAGGCGAGTGGGAGTTGGTAAGAGAGTTATAACCCGTTTCTGTGTTTCAGAATGCTCACAGTGTCATTGTGTGCACCGTTACACAGCTTAGGAAAAGAATCACTACAAATTTATACAAACAATTACTGTTACAATTATTAAGAATTTTTATAGAAAGTAAACTTGTCATTCTTGAAATTATTCAAAGCTTTGTGATGTGTGTGGAGTCGCTCCTATTTGATCACTTTCTTTATTTTTTTGTGGAACGCTGTTTCTGACACTTGGGGGACAAAAGAAGGAAAAGTTATATAGTATGTCATAACCACGAGAACGTGTCTCCTAATTATGACTTTATATCTCAGAATTATGAGATAGAGTACTGTGTTATAATTATGACTTCTTATGTCGTAATGACTTATCATTTCATAATAACGAGAACATTTCCTCAAAATTATTGTGAGATAGTAAGTCATTATTATGAGAGCTTATGCTATAATTATGAGATACTAAGTCAATTATGAGATAGTCATAATTAAGAGATGTGATAGAATTTCATTATGATGAGATAGAAAGCCATAATTATCAGATTAGATCTCATAATTCTGAGAATATTATCTCATTATTAGGAGATAGAAAGTCATAATTATTAGATTGGATCTATGAATTCTGAGATAATTAGCTCATTATTAAGAGATAGAAAGCCATAATTATCAGAATAGGTCTCATAATTCTGAGATAATTAGCTCATTATTAAGAGATAGAAAGCCATAATTATCAGATTAGATCTCATAATTCTGAGATAATTATCTCATTATTAGGAGATAGAAAGCTATAATTATCAGATTAGATCTGGTAATTCTGAGATAATTATCTCATTATTATGAGACAGAAAGCCATAATTATCAAATTAGATCTTGTAATTCTGAGAAAATTATCTCATTATTAGGAGATAGAAACCCATAATTATCAGATTAGATCTCATAATCCTGAGATAATTATCTCGTTATTATGATTATTAGGAGATAAATCAGAATATGTATGTAAACATAGTAAACATCTGGATATTCTAATATGTAGCTTGGTGAAAGTATGCACTCAATTGAGTACCCTTGTAGTTATAATATGAAATGTCAGGCCCAAGCATTTTAAAATCCTTCTTAGTGTACACATATAACATGAAAGCATGAAACATTTGATTTCACAATAATTTATCACATTATAGAATCACAAGATAAGTCATATCATTATCATGTGAAAAGTTTATTGTAATAATGTAAAAAACCATAAACCTTTCACTTTAGAATGTAATACTGATCTGTCTTGCTTTTTCTGGAGTAGGGGCAACACGCTGCTGTAAAAACATAAGCTAGTGATAGTGAATAAACAGCATGCTGCATGCAGCTACTTGTAATGACAGTGACGGGTCCTGAATGGGACGAGGTTTCTTTTTGGTTTAAATGCTGTCTGATGAGACAAGGACTCCTAAAGGGTGCTGCTACTAAAAACAGCACACAGACAATCGTAAAACTAGTGATATAACCATTTCTAATTTCCTGATTAAGCTACACAGCCAAAGCAATATATCATCACAGTCCTAATTAGACCTATTTTATTTATTTTTTTTTAAATATTTTCAAATTGCTTTTTCACTGAACAGTAACACTTATAGGCTAGTTGAAATGCTAAATATGTCCAAAAGTCATTTTGATTGTGCCAGATTTGATGTAGTCTGTAATTATGAACTGAAGTTAAACTTGTTTTCAAATACCTTGGGGTAATATACAGAGCGAATCAGCACTGATGAGTATTTATTTATGTGCAAAAACCACTGTAGCCATGAGTCAAGAAAAATGCCTTCCATAAAATCTGTAACTGGCAGAAGAAAGTACACACAATGTGAACACACACACACACACACACACACACACACACACACACACACACACACACACAGATAGAAACTAAATAACTCTCTAATAAACTTCCAGTGAGCAGAGTAAGTAATGAAGTACTTCTGTCTGCAAGAAAAGCTCAGTAAGAAAAAAAAATTAATGGTTATTTGTTCAGTCGTTTTTAAGATCCGGAGACGGAGAACATGAAGAGGACATGGCTTTTATGCGAGCTGACTTGGACTGCTCGGGGCTTTTTGAAGTGATGCCAGCGTGTTTTTGGAAAAAGAGAGACCGCGAGGGAATGATGAATGTGTTGAGGGAATTCCTGCGTCTCGCCAGGTCTGCTTGTCTCCCGCTGAACCGCATCATTTCTTGTGGCCTTGTTACTGAAGCCATGGTGTGAAGAGAGAGAGAGAGAGAGAGAGAGAGAGAGAGAGGAAAGAAAAAGAGTGGATTTAACTCTTATGTTCTTTTTGGCTCAAGACTAGGAACAATTTTTTTAAATATATTTTTCCCCAACATATTTTATGCACTTGGCTCCATTTTTCCAACAAATCATTGTTGTTGTTTTTTTTTTCCTTTGAAAAGTCATATTTATATTTAGGACTGTGCAATATGACAAGTTGATATTGATATCATAGAGAATGGGACATTTCTGTGAGTATTATGGGATTTTTCAATCCATTTTATCTCATAGGCTCTTTTTCCCATTTGTTTTATTTCCTTGTGTTTCACTTTAATTATTTATTTCAAATGAAAATGTCAATCTTGTGTATTTTGAAAATGCCTTCCAGTATTTTGACATGATTTTTTTTTTGATAATGCCAGAGCACTTCTCTGAATTCTCAAATCCGATTGGTCAGAAGGTGTTGATTGATTGATTTTCTACAACAGCAGCTCTGACCATAATGTCAGCTGCAACACAAATCTTAGGTCTGTATTAATATATCATTTCTATAGTAACAGGAAATATAACTTCAAAAGAGACAAACACAAGAGATTAGTCAGGGAAAGACCAATAATGTTGATTATTAATAAACTAAATACTATAAATACTATAAAGTGATAAAAAACTACTACTACAAGCTGTTATTAATTAATAAATAAAAACTGAAATTGTTGGTAGATTGTTGTAGTACAAGAGGAATAAAACTCTTCAGGATGTGCTGTTATGGGAAAATAATCAACTTCAATATGGTATAATAACTCAGCTCAATGTCAGGCCACACTACACTGCCGCATCACTGATGATTTTCCAGTAAGCACATGTTTACTTCCTTATTTGTTCTCCATATATATATATATATATATATATATATATATATATATATATATATATAAAAAAAATCTCATTATCTCTAGCCACTTTATCCTGTTCTACAGGGTCACAGGCAAGCTGGAGCCTATCCCAGCTGACTATGGGCGAAAGGCGGGACACACCCTGGACAAGTTGCCAGGTCATCACAGGGCTTATATATATATATATATATATATATATATATATATATATATATATATATATAATTTTTTTTTTTTAACTGAGGGTAACAACATGAAATAAAGTTATTCAAATCGTAGTATCTGTCCTATTCCCTTCATCTAGTCCTACGTGTTTAAGCACGTCTCCCATCAGTAGGATGCCTGATCATGTGAAGGAACTTTGAAGCTTCGGTTCCATCACGTCTGCCTACATGAAACATGACTGTAACAAACGTGATTTTAAAAATCAATGTTTCATTTGCAGTGCTATAAAACACTAAAAGAAGGTTTGGGGCAATGGGACAGAACCTCGCTAAGTAGTGAACACTGCAGCAAGGTTAAACTCGAGAGAAAGAGAAAACAACCATAAACCATTTTCCATCCCTTGGAGTGTGTGTGTGTGGGGAGTTTGTGGGAAAAAAAACAAGCGTGCTGCGCTGAAACAACACTTATTCTGAGCCACGCATGCCAAAACACACAGCAGAGGCCCAAAATGTGCACATGGGAGGCTCACTAATCTCAACACACCCGCCAATCACCAAACATAACAACCATCTGCCATAAAAATCATTGTGCTATCACTAGCCCTGGAGAAAATACTTCATATTTTTAAAACTGTAGCATTTGATTTGTGGCATTTAAATTGTTTTGATGAGGCCAAGTATTCCTTCTGTACCTGAGCTTTGTTAGTAGCTAGCTAGTTGGCACACTGATGATATATGTACCGTGTGCAGTTAAAAACGAAACAATGAAGTGCTTAATTTTTGAAAAGCATGTTATTCTGTGTTAAAAGTAGTCTTTAGTTAGTCAACATATTTTTATTGAGCCATCTGTACATATAGGTAACGTAATTTAATTACTCTGCTTCTAAACACTGAAAAAATGTAAACATGATTTCATTGCTTATAATAAACTTAATTTAAACAAGTTTCTGATTGAATTATGTAGTGTGAAGATGATCAATTCAGGTAATGTAATGTAAACCAATTACATTATGAACTAGAAGAACACTCAGTAGAGTGCATACCACATATTAGAATATCCAGATGTTTATTATGTTTACATACATATCCAGATTGGCATCAAAATCTAATTAATTGTTCATTGGCCCATGAGTCACCTTTCCTCCAAATTTGATGAAAATCCTTTCACTACTTTTTGAGTTATGTTCGGAAAAGTACAAAAAAAAATCCTGGATCTGCATATATATGGATCCTGGACTCACATACATATCCAGATTTGCATCAATATCTAATCAAATGTTCTTTGCCCAATGGCCCACCTTTCCTCCAAATTTCATCAAAATCCGTTCACTACATTTTGAGTTATGTCGGAACAGACAAACAGAGGCGAAAACACAACCTCTTCCAACAAAGCTGGTGGTGGTAAACATTGTAAGAATGTTGGCATGATTAGAACTAGAACTTTCGTATTAAATGAACACAATTAAAATATATTTATTAGATTAGAATATTGCACTGCTAATGTGGCTGTTGCTGAATTCCAGCGATTTGGGCTTGATCCTTTGTTCAAGATTGTGTGTTGAGTTCAATTTTATTCATAGCTTCAAAAATCATGATGTACAAAAACAAATGGGGTTAATGGAACTCAGTTGAATCACATGGAACTGATGATTGCATTTGGATTAAGTAAATTCAATACGTTTTTTTTTTTCATTCTAGAAAATGACCTGGTTAGCAAACTGACCCAAGTCCATGTAATAATAAAATGTGTAATATTTCAGGAGCATATTTGGAAATCTGTGCTGAAATTGGTTTAATATGGCCACTTTTTCCATCTGTACATGATACCTGACTAGCTACCAGTTAACTATTAGCAAGAGAGCAAGCTGATAAGATGTGTAGTCAGTCCACCAGCCAGTCGGCAGCCATCTTGACAACAATCCCACACAAGATCAGGCTCTAATCATTTTGAACAGAAAAAAGAACATCAGACAAAAAATTAAGTGAATAATGTGCAGTCTTTGGCTTAAATAATTATTTTTACGGTTGTTCTGGCTACTACACATACATGTTGCTGCATAAGGAGAACATACATAAGGTGGTTCGCTTTCACCCCCGACTGTGGTCATTTTGCCTTTTCCCACCCTCCAGCTACCAGCTATAAAGATGACCAAATACTTCATCCAAAACAGATCTTTTTGTACTCATGCTTTATCACAGCACAACATAACCCACTCATTCCCCTTTTCAACCAACAGGAAACAGGTTCTGGTCTGATTCACGCACCAAATTTTGAACCGTTCAGCAGTGAGTTTTTCAAAAGCCTCTTAACACTAAGAGCATCTTAACTAGGAGAGAGTGTGCTCATTGTGCTGTTTGCTCTACCATTTAACGATGATCTTTGTGCTGTGATGCTTTTGGGAAACCCACCCCAGAGCATTTTGACCAAAAATTACATTACAGGCATTTAGCAGACACTCTTATCCACAACAACGTATAACAAGCAGATACAGGACACAGTGCGTCTGGAGCAAAGAGGGTTAAGGGCCATGCTCAAGGGCCCAACAGTGGCAGCTTGAACCCATGACCTTCAGATCAGTAATCCAGAGCCTTAACTGTTGAGCCACCACTGCCCCAGCACTATAGAAATTTGTTCAGAACCTGAAACGCTGGTTCCCAGCTGGAACCAAAATATATCTGGTTTTTCCAGCATGAACCATAGTGACATCAGTGGGCGTGTCATTAAGGCCAATTTATGCTGACAACCCAGTCCTCGCAGATAGCGTCGCAGACAGTGTCTGCGTAGCCCCCCCACCTTCGCAGACGCTCTGCACGCACCTCCCAAAAATTGTGACCACCGCAGAAGCCTCGCAGACAGCGTCGCAGACAAGAGGGCTCTGATTGGTCCACTCTACATCCGCTGTACACGCACTTCCGCTTCCCTACTTTCCTGGTTTGGTTTGTTTTCATGACCGCCATTTTTAAAAACACAAGCGAAGATGGAGCAGCACAAAGAGCGGTTGATCGAGGAAGTGAGGAAGTACGTACATCTATACGACTCCAGTTCTAGTCATTATAAGTAACCGGAGGATAAACACTCCACTAACCACACCCACCAACTACTCCTAGCGATTTCGCGACTTCGCGCCCCCTTGCGTTGTGGCAGTGAATAACATCGCGCACGCCTATTACTCCCCGCTCAACGATAAATTACAACTGTCTGCGAAAAGCTATCTGCGAAAGCCTTGTCGCAAGAGCATGCAGAGGCCTTTAGTTGAGAGAGGAAACAGAGTGCAACAATGGAGAACGCAATGGAAAAGGATACATCTCCGGGGAAAATATATATATATATGCAATAACAGAACAAAAGCTTGGAGGTAATCAATGTGCACCACCATCTTGCTACTACTGTTTACTCCCATTGTAAATTGTGCAATGCCCTCTGTTCATGATGCATCTTTGATTACAATGGTTCTGCTCAAAAACTGGTGAAAATGTGGGCTGGTTCACTAGCTGGCTCCAAGGTTCAAAGAATCCTGAATAGAACTGGTTCAAGAACCCGTTCCCTGTTGGTCCAAAAGGGGTATCCAAGGAAAGCGTGTCTATCAACCATCTTCCGCATACCTGATCTCACAGATGCTCATGATTGGCTAGTGTTGCTCTGATTGACGGGAGAAAGTAATGCCATCCCTCCCACTCAGGAGCCCTCAGATGGCTTTTTTTTTAACTATATTACCAAATACAGCTGCTATGTTGAATATTCCTCACTTGTAGTGGCTTTCTATAGTTAAACTGTCTTCCATGTTTGACCAGTTAGAAGGATAGCCAGTATAACCTGTATAACTCTGGTATGTACGTAATTTGAAGAAAAGTTCAAAGGTCCATTTCTTATACTATCAATGTATTCCAGGTCTTCCCTTGGTTGAAGCTAATTAGCAAACAAACTTGGATGAAGAATGGGGTTAGAGCAAATATCGGGGCTACGATTGATTTTATTGATTGCTGAATTACAACTTCTCAACTGAGTTATATTTCTTGCACAACTGTGAGGGGATGTTTCATATAATCAGCAAGCAGTTTTGTGATTTTTGCGGATTTTTGACTTGACTGAGATCAGCTTGACTCGCAGCACAACCACATAACAGAAAAGTCTCTTTTATTTCTCCTTCTGCGCTGCTAGACTCATCAGTTATCTTCTCCAGTCTCCAGAGTGTCTGCGCTACCTTTCAGTGTTTATTTTAACCAAGAAAAAACTCCAGTTATGGGCTTTTTTCCTTATCCAAAGTGGGTGCAACTCGCACAGAAAAATACATCTTTCATCTCCAAATAAATCCGACGAGGGAAAAAAAATGCTATATGAGCTGCCACCGTATGCTTCTCCAAGAACTGAATGGCAATAACATTTAATCCAATTGCAAGAAAACCTTCTTAGCAGATGTACGATGTAATATGAAAGTTATCTGCCCACTCGCCATGGCTCAGTCCATTATTTTCCCACCTCCTGCTAGTCTTTATGGCTTCAACAGGTATTAAAGAAGGAGAGAAGCTATTTTCTTTTCATTACTTATTTCCCTTGGGGAGATGAGCGACTTCTGTCCAACAAATTCTGAATGGGCCAAGATTTTATTTTTTTTTCAATTAAAGATCCATCCAAGCAGCTGGATCTGGCATTAGTTGAGTTCATAGCAATCATGAAGCCAGTTTGAACAATATATCGTTGTGTATTTGGTGCTGCTTGATGTAGTCATCCTTTAAACAAGTCTCTAAAATATGCAGAATATTTCAGGTGCATGTCTTTCCATCATGAAGTCTGGTGATGGAAGGAGACACAAGGACCATTGTACATACTGGAGTTAATGTGTATAAACGATTGGGAAATGTTAGTGTTTTGAGATGTTACTACTCAGCCAGGTAGTAGATAGGCATGTACTGTATCTCGATAGGACAGGATATAATGTGAGGATTGTAATATTCACTGGGAAAAGGATGTGAGTCAAACTATTAAAAAAGATTCTCAGTACATCAGTATTTTAATGAAACTGATTTATTTGGTTTCAGGACCTGAATTTGTTGTTGCAAGAAGTTACAATCTTTACTAATGAAAGAATGACATTTTTATCCATTTATACACTCTAACATTTACCGTTGTGGCACATCTGTGAAACAAATTAGTTTTTACATTATAGCAGCTATAAATGCTCATCCCCTAACCATCTTCTCTTTGTAGCTCTCTTTTGAAATTAAGGCAAAAATATTTTTCTTTGTCAAATAACATGGTTCATTTTTTTATTCATTTGGTATTAACCTTTGATTATGTCCATTGTCCTCCATATGCAAGTCCCCACGAATGAGTTGTTACTATAGAAATGATAGCATTTGAATACGAATGCACAATATTTTAGGGCAGGAGTAAATTGAAGATGGTACTCCTGTTACAGGAGATTAATCAGTACCTTCTAGGGAAGCAGAATCAAAATTGGCTTAATATCAGGACAGAATTAATCCCAGGGTTGCCAGGATCATGGTATTTACACCAAAGATCAGATAAGATGAGGTAAGATAGCTTTAGAACAAGGTTCCATTTGGAGAAAACAAATCCATGGGTGTTTTTTTTGGGGGGGGAGTAGTTTAAATATAATTCACAGCTTCTAAGATCTTGTTTTAAAGCAAACAATTCTGAATTCAGCCAATCGATTATATACAACTTATTGCCATTAGTATAAATGCAGCCAGCATATCTATGATATACAGAACTATTTCTGAGGAAGATAAATTGCGAATATTGGGAAATGGAAATCAGGACTATGGAGGGAATAATGTTTGTTGCAGGTTCTGATGAAAACAAAACAAACAATAAAACATGTAGATAGGCTACGGAAAATCTGAAATTCGTCCACACAATGCTGACCTCATTTTCCATGTAAAGATTGAAAAAAAGAAAAAGTACAGTATGTGTCTCATTATTTTCAATGACTGAAAATTTTTGGCGGGCGGCACGGTGGTGTAGTGGTTAGCGCTGTCGCCTTGCAGCAAGAAGGTCCGGGTTCGAGCCCCATGGCCGGCGAGAGCCTTTCTGTGCGGAGTTTGCATGTTCTCCCCGTGTCCGCGTGGGTTTCCTCCGGGTGCTCCGGTTTCCCCCACAGTCCAAAGACATGCAGGTTAGGTTAACTGGTGACTCTAAATTGAGCGTAGGTGTGAATGTGAGTGTGAATGGTTGTCTGTGTCTATGTGTCAGCCCTGTGATGACCTGGTGACTTGTCCAGGGTGTACCCCGCCTCTCACCCATAGTCATCTGGGATAGGCTCCAGCTTGCCCACGACCCTGCACAGGATAAGTGGCTACAGATAATGGATGGATGGACAATTTGCTAATTGTAATTATATATATATAAGCCCTGTGATGACCTGGCGACTTGTCCAGGGTGTACCCCGCCTTTCGCCCATAGTCAGCTGGGATAGGCTCCAGCTTGCCTGCGACCCTGTAGAACAGGATAAAGCGGCTACAGATAATGAGATGAGATGATGAAAAATTTTGGCTAGTTGCAGAGCTTTTTGTGCAGTTTTTAAGATGTTGCTGGGAGGGAGATTTTATTGTGACATGACAACCTGTTTTTCTGCTGATTATTAGCTGGCTGGCTAACCCATCCATTCATCCATTATCCATAGCCACTTATCCTGTTCTACAGGGTCGCAGGCAAGCTGGAACCTATCCCAGCTGACTATACGCGAGAGGTGGGGTACACCCTGGACAAGTTGCCAGGTTATCATAGGTCTGACACAGAGACAAACAACCATTCACACTCATATTCACACCTACGGTCAATTTAGAGCCACCAATTAGCCTAACCTGCATGTCTTTGGACTGTGGGGGAAACCGGAGCACCCGGAGGAAACCCACGCAGACACAGGGAGAACATGCAAACTCCACACAGAAAGGCTCTCACCGGCCACAGGGCTCGAACCCAGGACTTTCTTGCTGTGAGGTGACAGCGCTAACCACTACACCACCGTGCTGCCCGCTGGCTAATCCAGTGATGGTTAATTTAGCTCAATTAGATGCTTGTCTGAGACATACGGTACTTTTTAGGTTGCACCCTAAACACACCATAGGTTTAAAAGTATTTCCCCCTAAATGGATAATAATTTAACTAGCATGGTGAAGGATAGAGTTGGTGGAGTGGTTAGGACTGTAGCCTCAGAGCAAGGTTTTGGGTTTGAATCTTGCAGCCAACAAAGGCCTTTTTGTGCAAAGTTTGCATGTTCTCCCTGTGCTTGTGTGAGTTTCTTCTGGGTTCTCTGGTTTCCTTCCACAGTCAAAAAACATGTGAATTAGGTCAACTGGCTCCTGTAAATTGCCCGTATGTGTGAATGGTTGTTTGTGTCTGTATTAGTCCTGTGATAGACTGGTGACCTGCCCAGGGTGAACCCCACCTCTCACTCAAAGTAATCTGGGATTGACTCCAGCTTCCCCCATGACCCTGACAGATAAGCGCTATAGAGAATTAGTTCTAGTGTGCAACATTAGTACCTTGGTGTTCATTTATTACATTATTTTCTTCTTACAAGGCCAAGGAGGTATACAAACCTACCATTACTGTATCATAGCTATAACTGTTTACAAAACATCTAGACTTTTTAACTCCAGACATCGCATAGCTACAGTATGAACACTTTAAAGCACCAGTGATCACAACTTTAATGACGTAATTAATAGCATTGCTGTAGTTATCCCATTCACATATCCTAAATGGAAATGCTCAGAATGTAAGCCCTTAAAGATGCTTATAGGTAGCAAAGAAAACATGTGACACCAAGTGATGTCATTTTCGAGATGTTAAAATATACATATATAGATATATAAGTTTTGGAAAATGGCCTGTAGAGGAACAGATCAATTAAAAGGATTGTGGGTTTGTAAAAGGAGAGTCTCGGGGTGGGGGTGGATTTGTAAAATGGATGTCCTCCAAGAAAGCGTGAATAATTTATCCCGAAACTCTATCACAGAGTTGTGTATCAGTTTTCATCATAAAGCTCGGCGACAGGGGGAAGGAAAAAAAAAAAGAATCCATCAGTCTCTGTTTGTCTGTGTGTGTGTGTGTGTGTGTGTGTGTGTGTGTGTGTGTGTGTGTGTGTGTGTGTGAGAGAGAGAGAGAGAGAGAGAGAGAGAGATTGTGACAAGTCCAAAAAGGAGATCGGCTTTTTAGGCAGTGGTGAAAACACACACACACACACACACACACACACACACACACACACACACACACACACACACACACACACACAAACAAGAAAATAGATAATAAATTCATTCAGCGTCAAGGCTGAATGAGTCTGAGGAATGACAGCATATGGCTGGTCACCTCTGTCCAGGGAACAGACGGTGCGGGGACACACACACACACACACACACACACACATCTCTAGAAGAAGAAGAACAACAACTTCATTCATCACACGTACACTTCTGAAACTCCTCCCTGCATTTAACCCATCTGAAGCAGTGAACACACGCATGCACAGACAAGTGAGCAATGAGCACACATAATACCCACAGTAGTGGGCAGCCATGCTATAGCACCCGGGAGCAGTTGGGGGTTTGGTGCTTCACTCAAAGGCAATTCAGCCTAAGACCGCCCCATGTCAACCTAACCGCATGTCTTTTTTTTTTTAAACTGTGAAGGAAACTGGAGCACCCGGAGGAAACCCACACAGATACAGGGAGAACATGCAAACTCCACACAGAAAGGCCCCCATCAGCCATTGGGCTCGAACCCAGAACCTTCTTGCTGTGAGATGACAGTGCTAACCACTACATCACCATGCTGCCCGAATCTCTATTGGGTTTTCCCTTAAACAATCTATTCCTGTAAATGCAGCTATACTAATAACGTCTTCACAATGTCCGGACTTTTCAGGTTTTATTATTATTGGAGCATTTTATATCCTCTCAGGAAAATCCACAAATATACCAGCATACACATAATTCACACAAACACACTTCTGTCTACTGTATATTGGGGATTTATTTTAAATCATCACCATAAATCTGTACTGTAGCACTTAAAAAAAGTAAATAACAATTCCAGTAAAATGTCCCTCAAGTGTCAGAATATTCTTTTTTTTTTTTTAAATAAAATATGACCCAAAGTACACTCACGTTGCTAATTCTATCTGTGTGGGATATTTCCAGTGACTTGCACGGTGCTGTAGCTAAATAATGCAATGCTCACACCTGTCCCAACCCCTAACCCTAACCTCAGTAACCAGAAGGAAATATTTGGGCTTGGGTTCTTTTTCTTTCTTTTTTTTTCCTCATGGAGACCAGATAAAAATCCCTATGTGACAAGGTCAAAAACATTATCATTATAAGGACATTATATTATAGTAATATGTTACACGTTTGTCACGAATAAAATGTAGAGCTTCTTCTTTTCTAATCCTAACCAAAAACACACATTGTGTATTAATCTAGGTATACACATAAGTGCATGTCTACTTAAAGTTTTATTTGAAGTTTAAGGACTTTTTCTTATAAGGACCAGCTGAACTGATCAATACTATCATGTAGATCTGTCGTCACGTGGACATTTGGTCTCCCAAGAAAAGCTAAACACACACTCAGAGACACACACGCACACACAGACAGAGTATCACTGTCCTGTCTGGGCCTCCTCCGAGAGGCAGCAGGAGAGAAAAGAGGAGTGGGCGGTTGTAGAGTTTCATTCTCATGCTGGCACAGCATCACGCGCCATTTTAAAAAATATTGTTTCGGATTTGGGAGAGAATCCGCTGTGAGCAACGTCTGAGCCCGTAATGCTCTTTACAGGTTCTGATCGTCTATCAAAGGCAAATGTAACAACAGTGTAGACCTGTAAAGAGGCATTATTTACTTTGTTTTGGTGTTTTTTTTGGAAATCTGATTGCACAGTGAAAGAGAGGAAGAGGCTGATGGATAGAATGACGCTAAATGTTAAGGCACAACAAATAAAAACAAAACAAAATATGCTTATTTTCCAGTGGTTTAACAATGAAGTCATGAGTGATGGGGTCCTTGAGCAAACAAAATATCATTAGATGCAGTAATGATGCATTACATGGTTATTTTTTTTGTGTGTGTCTATTTTGTTATACTACAGTACTCATGTTAATTTGTAAAATTACAAGTACTTATATCATAGTTTTGGAATAAAAGTCATATTCTATCAAAATGATGTAGAAATATCAATATGAACTAATATAACTACTTTTGTAAGCTCATGGCTGAAAATTTTACTACAAATTTAGTCTGTTAGTCAAGACATACAGTATTTGGTGTATTTTTTTACACTATAGCTAATGTAGCTAAAGGGAAGCCTATAGTGTCTTGTTTAGCATTGTGCAAACTCCATGCCTAAATCTGAGCTCATGAAACCCCGAACACACTCTCACCTTGAAAATATTCTTTGTATTAGTAATACCATATCTACCATAGCTTTACAGAACTATATAAATTCCAGATATACACTACCGTTCAAAAGTTTGGGGTCACCCAGACAATTTTGTGTTTTCCATGAAAAGTCACACTTTTATTTCCCACCATAAGTTGTAAAATGAATAGAAAATATAGTCAAGACATTTTTCTGGCCATTTTGAGCATTTAATCGACCCCACAAATGTGATGCTCCAGAAACTCAATCTGCTCAAAGGAAGGTCAGTTTTATAGCTTCTCTAAAGAGCTCAACTGTTTTCAGCTGTGCTAACATGATTGTACAAGGGTTTTCTAATCATCCATTAGCCTTCTGAGGCAATGAGCAAACACATTGTACCATTAGAACACTGGAGTGAGAGTTGCTGGAAATGGGCCTCTATACACCTATGGAGATATTGCACCAAAAACCAGACATTTGCAGCTAGAATAGTCATTTACCACATTAGCAATGTATAGAGTGGATTTCTGATTAGTTTAAAGTGATCTTCATTGAAAAGAACAGTGCTTTTCTTTCAAAAATAAGGAAATTTCAAAGTGACCCCAAACTTTTGAACGGTAGTGTATGCTTTACATATACAGCATTAATTCATGAATTTCTCCCCAAGGAGCAACCCAGAAGGCAACAGTGGCAAGGAAAAACTTCCTGAGAAGATATGAGGAAGAACGGTACGTGGGATCTGGGTCACACTGGATAGTGTGATTATAAATAATTCCCTTCTATAATTGTGTGCTATATAGTCAAAAAGGTGCAAATGTGTCACCAACAAAATTCATTTTGTCGAAGTTATGAACTGTTCATGGCAATTGCGGTCCTTAAGCTCTCATGGCAACTGCAGTCCAAAGCCATCTTCACTGTTCTTTAGGCTCTCCATGTGGGCCATCCTCACGAGAGGTGAGTGGTTTCCCAGGGATGAAAACTCCAGCCAGAAGTAGGGCATCAGGATGGATCAGGCAGATCTGGAGAGCAGAAGGGGTCACTGGTATCTCAGGAGGTGATGAAAACTCCAACCAGAAATCCATTTTACTATCTAAATCACTTCTAATTTCCAACTGACCTTCAGACTTTATCTGGGGAAGAAAGTGAGACTGCTGGCATGAACGTTTTAGCTCTGCCAGGCCATTTGAGATAAGCACAATTTGTTCGTGCAGTTTAACCAGTGATAAACTAGTGGCAATAAGCTTCCATTATTTTTACTGATATTACCTCGTTATATATATTAACGTTAGACATTTTACTTCAGTACAAACCTAAGGAAGCAAACAGTTATTGGGGGTTGGACCATTTTCTTTGGAAATCAAACCAAGTCAAAGTGTAACAGTATTGTTATGACTATATTGTTCTACAAGGTCCTGTAAGACAGATCGAGTGCTGGGTGAGAAAACTGTATCCCATGTGTACTACAATAAGAAGTACTTGAGAACTTTTTAAATGCTAGTTTCCTCCTAGTTTTAGCATTATTCTTATCCTAGTCATAATGCATGAGGTTTTAAATATGTCTAGCTGTCTAGCTGTCACTGATTCCTGAAGAGTCAGAAATACGTAGGTGTACAATAGGAGTCAATTTCTGTCCCCAAGGTACAATCTACATTAATGTACACCCTAGGGCTCATTACTGTACCTCAATAAATAGCTTTTAGGGCCAAAAAGGTACATATATGATCCCAAGCAGTCTATAAAAGGTACAAATAAGTACCTTAGAGGGTACTACCCCAGTGACAAGCCATTGTACCGCTAAAGGTACAATAATGTACTTTATTTTCTGAGAGTGAATATTAAGGGAGTTGTAGATTCTTACGTATACTATTTAGAATGTATATTTATTACACCTCTTAGTTTTATAGACTTTTCTGCCAGTTTGGATGCATGTCTTTGTTTGGTGTTTTAATAACATTAAAATTCAGAAAGCAGTAATCAAGTGTTTTGATGCACATACACAAAGGAGACTGTTCAGAGATAACATTTTTATATCCGCCAACTGTGTTAGAGGAGGTTATGTTTTCACCTCAGTTTGTTTGTTGTTTATTTGCCTTTTCTCAATGTAAATCAAAAAGTAGTGAACAGGTTTTGATGAAATTTGGAGGAAAGGTGGGCCTTGGGCCAAAAAACAATTGATTAGATTTTGATGTAAATCCATATGTATGTGGATCCAGGATTTTTTTTTTGTCTGTTCCCAGCGTAACTCAAAAAGTAGTGAACAGATTTTGAAGAAATTTGGTGTACAGCTTTAGAGTTATCTGAGGTTCAATTTATTAGAGTTTGATGCAAATCTGGATATGTATGTGGATCCAGGATTTATTTGTTTTTTGTTTGTTTGCTTTTGCTTTTTTCCAATGTAACTCCAAAAGTAATGGAGGGATTTTGATAGAATTTTGAGGAAAGATGGGTCATGAACCAAGGGACAATTGTTTAGATTTTGATGCAAATCTGGATATGTATGCAGGTCCAGGATTTTTTATTTTTATTTTTTTTCTCTTCCCATTGTAACTCAAAAAGTAGTGAACAGATTTGGGTGAAATTTGGTGTACACCTTTCGTATTATCCTGGGTTCAAGTGATTTGATTTTGATGTTGGTAATATGTGGCTCGGCGGAGGTATGCACTCTACTGAATGCCCTTCTGGTTTATTATTTATCATTTACTCTTATTGGTTTATACATGAACCATTCAATAAAGTAAAGAACAGTTGGTGTCTGGGTTTATATTGTTTACATCTACATTGTATAAGTTTATAGTGAACAAAATAAAGAGTGTTGAATAAAATATGACAGGCAATTCTAAACTTTTGAACTTTATTGTATATATAAATATATCTAATTTTTCCTGTGTGCCAGCATTGACTTTTTTTTTTGCCTCCAGACGTTCTACTCTGTTTTTTTTTTTAAAGGCTTGTTGAGATTCTGAACATGAAGACTTCCATCTGTTGGTGTCTAATTGTTTCTGAGTTCAGTTTGCAGCCAAAATCACGACGACCATCATTTCCATCTGTTGGTGGAGTGAACTTCGCTCCTGTGCACTTCCTCTCTCTCTCTCTCTCTCTCTCTCTCTCTCTCTCTCTACCTTTTGAACTAGCTGCCAGAGAGCAGTGCTCCCAACGGAAGGTGAGATTTTTCTTTCCTCTTTTTCCCGTTTAGGCTGAATGTCTCGTTTGAGGCACAAAATTAAAAATACCAGCTTGTTTGCATACAGCAGGAGATTTTAGAGGAAGTTATTCAATCCCTGCCTGACTCATTTCAAGTTTAGACAAGAGCAGGATATGTCATTATGGAGAATTTCATTGGTTTTACTAGCCATGCCTTTTGTTATTTATGCTAATTACATTGAAAATTGAAAATGATGACTACTCCACATTTCTGAAGCAAAGTCCTTGTTTCATAATTATTATATTTTTTTTTTTTAAGGATGAGTTATGCAAGTGTAGGAGCTGCCATACCATACAGGCTCACCACTGTACTTATAAATACTGTATACTGCATTAAAAAAAGAAATCTAAATATGGACACTCAGGTTAACGCCTCTTATAGCAGACCAAAATGTGAGCATTTTTTTAACTAAAGAACAACACAGCATAGTTTTTATCTCTTAAGTCTTACACTGAAGGTCCTGTTATCACTTATGTTATAGCAGCTATAAACAACCCTTCCCTAAAAACAGTCACTCTCTTTCTTTCTCTTTCTCTAGACATTAATAAGACAAAGTGATGTTATTTTATTCTAAGCACAACATCAAAATGAAAGACCATGAACATTTTTTTAAAAATATACTGGTACTTTGTCATCTTCGTGATTGGATGATTAAATTGAGCTTAAGCGTTGCCCTCGCTGACCCCAGGACGCCCGTCGCTCAGCAAAATGAGGACGTGCATAAACACACTGAACCTCTGTTCCAGATGCTCTTTTTCATCCTGGAGTGTAAAAAAATAATGACAAAGTTCAGACCACCTGACTCAGGTTTGCCCTCACCTTTACCTGTATTAAAGATGCAGGAAATGTTCCAACTATTAGAGCCTTGGGCTCTGAAGAGTGAATGCTGTGTCTGAGAAACCACAAAAATGCCAGGCTTATTTCCGAAATGTGCCACCTTCACCTCACAAGGAAAATTTGATAACTCGTATAGCTTTGGCTCGGTTTGTGTAGCCCGGAGTCACAAGGCCATTGTTCCCTTTTTTCTTTTGAAGCCTGGGAAGAAGGGGAGAATATCAAAGTGTTGGAGGCTGACAAAGCTTTGAACACTTAGGTGCTGGCCTGAAGACAAAGACAGCAAGAGAGACACAGAGAGAGAAAGAGAGAGAGAGAGAGAGAGAGAGAGAGAAAGTGTGTGAGTGTTGTGGTTTTTTTTTTTTTTCCTGTGTCATGCCGGCCCTCAGCATTTCTCCAGTTTCAAGCCCGGACTTGTTTTTTTTTTTTTTTTCCTGCAGGTTGTGTGAACGCTGTGCTCTTAGAAATGAGAAGAAGAAGAAGAAGAAGAAGAAGCAAAACCACACACACACACACACACACACACACACACACACACACACACACACACACACACACACACAACAGGACAAGAAGTTTGACAAGTGAGCCTCCATTTACACTCACTCAGGAAGTGAATGAAACGACGCGAGTCGAAGTTTCTGGCTTGTTGCAGCGCCATGCTTTGACTGAAATCACACTCTCACTTTCTCTCATTTTGCATCATGTCTAATCAGTGTCTCATATTTACATGATATATCAACAGAATATACATCTTTTTTTCTCTCAGTGACTTCTTTAAAATGTCCAGAGACTTTCACAATATAAATCTGAATCGCTAAAGCATATTACAGAAAGTACCTACAGCATAATCAGTAATAATCATACATACAGTGAAGTTTAATTCTAGTACACAAACTTTCCAGTGAAACATGATGCCCAGAATAAATACATATAAAATATATACTTTGTTTTTCTGTCATTTATTTAGCCTATATAGCTTTTTTTCACATTGTATCATTTTCCTGAAGTGTTTTACAAACAAGCACACAATATTGCAACCCTTATAATCATGCACGTTCTTGTTCAGGTCATGTTTCTTGGCCGTATTTCAAATATTATACACAGTGTACTCAGAAATATACACATTATATGTATCGTATATGGGAGGAAATTACATTTGATCCTAACAAGTCAATCCTACATGACTACAATGATAGTATTGTCTAGATTGATAGCAAACCTGGGTACCAGAAAGACAAATAGATAGATGCACTTACTGGCCAGTTTAATAAGAACACCTGTACCTCTTGCTCATGCAGGAATTTATCCAATCATGTAGCTGACCTACAGAATTAACTGCTGCACCTTGGATGTTTTTTTTTTTGTTTTTCACACCGTTCTGTAAAGTCTACAGACTGTTGTATGTGAAAATTCCAAGAGACCAGCTGTTTCTGAAATACTCAAACTGACCAATCACGCCAAACTCACTGAGATCACATTTGTTTAGATAGATAGATAGATAGATAGATAGATAGATAGATAGATAGATAGATAGATAGATAGATAGATAGATTTGAGTAAATTTTAGTGTCATACTGTTTTGTAATTTTCCTTTTCACTGAATGTTGCCTCTTCAAGGACTAACGACTGAGAACATTCTGCACCGAAACATGTTCATCTTACCATGTGCATTATGTGCATTGTGCATAGCAGATGTGCGTACCAGCCAGCGATTAGAGACGATCCAATCAGCTTTAGAGCTGATCACGCTCCTGGAGTGTGATCAGGGCATGTAATTGCAATGATGTAATGCAATTGATGTAATGCCTCCTTTTTATCTAGTAAAACGTATATATAGATTTGAGAACAAAGGGACGGTGTGAGGGGTGTGCCGAACCCTCATCACTTGTACATTTCTGCAATAAACCTTCTTTCTCTTGCAAAAGGACAAGACTGGTGTTGGTGTTTGTCATTTTTCCATGACAATAGATAGATAGATAGATAGATAGATAGATAGATAGATAGATAGATAGATAGATAGATAGATAGATAGATAGATAGATAGATAGATAGATAGATAGACCTTACGTCTTCTTGCTTATAAAGTTAAACGAGTTCTATCAAGACAGCTGGGTAGACTGTGAGTGCTCTTCAGTTTCCCTATCTGGAAGAAATGTCGAACCTTTTTCGAAAAGCTCTCAAGTAGAACGTCTTTAGAAGAAACCTTACTCTTGCTAAGAACTCCATGTAGCTAGACAGGTCGACAGAAAGACAGATTTCTGTTTTATTACTGTACAACAGTGATGATGTAATGACCCTAAATTATAAGATTAATTTAAGACTTAATCCTTGTAGGATTAAAATTGTAATAATAACATGGGAAATACAGCACATTAGGGGACTCAGGAAGCAGTAATCACTCAGAATAAACTCAAACTCCATTCACACCTCGCCAGAAATGTTCACTCTCATAGCCCAAGGCCTTTTCAACTCTGAGAGAAAGGTGAGAGGAAGCAGTGGAAGACCGTGTGTGTGTGTGTGTGTGTGTGTGTGTGTGTGTGTGTTCAGGCTCCATGACAACAGCAGCCAGGTCCCATCCTCTTTCTCTAATTGTCTCTGACCTCGTAACTCGATCTGCACTCTCGAGGCAGGAGGCTTTTCTTCTCACACAGCAATCACTCCTGAATTTGTCCCCTACATCTCCTCTAAAAACACACACACACACACACACACACACACACACACACACACACACACAGCCACCTCTGTGACTAAGCCTTACGTTCATGAAAAGCGGCAAAGTAAAATCATATTTCGATTACAGACAGGAAGTTCAGGTCATGTTAACACAAGGAAATAAAAGTGTATGTGTATAATCCGTATAATCTACATCTATATGCCGTTTCCTCTTCATCAGGCTGTGTCCTAAATGCCACCCTTCTCCTTATTCCCCACACTAGAGTGTCTAGAGGCTCTAGCTGAGAGAAATTCTTCAGTATAATTTTCATCCCAGTCTGGCACCCACAGATTCATTTTCTCATTATTTTGCAGCCAGAGTTGCTATTTTTTAGCTTAACATCATGCTAGTCAGCATTGCTAGCTAATATGTTAACGGTAGCTAATAAGCTAATAGTTATTTATGAATTTGAATTATATCAGTTAATTAAATTCAATTAGCTGCCACATGATCAATTTCTCAAAAGTTCCCTCAGTGTTTAGCCTAGCTACATGTAAAAATGCTCTGCTAGCAAAACGATTAGCTCACTAGTTTAACTAGCTATGTTTTCCTGTAACAAGGAGCTAGTCTTGCTATTGAGGTTTTTCACCCATGTGACCAAGTCATGTGATGCATCGTTAGGCCGCCATTTTGGACGTCACGGCTTGAATCAGTTTGAATGCGAGGAAGGCGACAAACGAAAAACATAAAAGAAAAAGGAGCGAGATGCAGAAAACACCTTCACTATCCAGCGACGTAGGGCATTTACAGGGCGAGCAGAGGGAGAGGGATTTGCAAAAATTGAGGTTAGCAGGCTTAGAGAACGACGTTTACCTGCTTCCACCAGGATTGTTCACTGACGTACGGAAGTACACGAAGCCCTCGTCTTTACCTGACTTCAGCCCACATGATCTGTATACCTATGTCGTTAAAAACCCATCGCCATACACAGGTATTGATCTGAAAGCGTATACGAGTTTGGATGCCTACAAATATTTTGTGTCAGGCTGGGTAACATGCCTACATCAGCGGGTCGTCCCTGGAGCCGGTGGTCGCCATCTTATTACAGCTAAGGTTTGTTCACATTTTCATTTACTTTCGGTCCTCAGGATAAACAAAATGTTATTAAATGTCATTGAAATAACTTCTAAGTCTGTTGAGACATGGCCCGTTATAAATTTGCTGTTACCAGGCAATGACCAAGACTGTATTATTAGGGTCGGTGTCTGTGTTGTAGCAGTGTACTAGCAGCTAGCTGTTAGCACTAGCTAATGTCAACAACATAGCTAGTATGTTACTGTAGCAATGTTTACATTCAGTCATTTGGATGACTGTTACAACCTTTCAGTCTCAAGTTTTTCCTTTACTGTATTTACTAGTTTACTGTAATTAAAATCAAATCAAGTTTATTTGTACAGCGCTTTTAACAATAAACATTGTCGCAAAGCAGCTTTACAGAATTTGAACGACTTAAAACATGAGCTAATTTTATCCCTAATCTATCCCCAATGAGCAAGCCTGTGGCGACGGTGGCAAGGAAAAACTCCCCCAGACGACATGAGGAAGAAACCTCGAGAGGAACCAGACTCAAAAGGGAACCCATCCTCATTTGGGCAACAACAGACAGCCTGACTATAATATTAACAGTTTTAACAGGTATAACCCTCAACTGTCCTCATGGGGCCGTCCTTCACAGGAGTGGGGCGATAAAACTCTGACCAGACACAGGGCACCAGGATGGATCAAGCAGGTCCGAGGGGCAGAAGAGGCCAGCATCTCAATCCCAGGATCAACATGTAACTCAGAGGGACAGATGGGGGGGGGAAATTATGATCCGGCAGCTATTTACACCGGATCCAGTGTAAATAGCTGCCGGAGCACGCTCCGGAACCTCGGCCGGAGCACTCCGGGAGCAAGCCGGAGCGCGCTGCTTAATTTGAGGGGGAGCAAGCCGGAGCGCGCTGCTTAATTTGAGGGGGAGCAAGCCAGAGCGCGCTGCTTAATTTGAGGGGGAGCAAGCCGGAGCACGCTCCGGCAGCTATTTACACTGGATCCGGTGTCTGTAACACGTTATTTTTTCAAGCTGGTTCTCCCTCTCTGTCTGCAGCGTTAGTATGTAGCTTGACCTTCAAAATGGCGGACACCGGGGCATCACGTGACCCTGTGATGTCAGGTGAAAAACCTCAATTGTTTTTAAATTGTGTAGCATGTTATTACTTGGGGCGGCACGGTGGTGTAGTGGTTAGCGCTGTCACCTCACAGCAAGAAGGTCCGGGTTCGAGCCCCGTGGCCGGCGAGGGCCTTTCTGTGTGGAGTTTGCATGTTCTCCCCGTGTCCGCGTGGGTTTCCTCCGGGTGCTCCGGTTTCCCCCACAGTCCAAAGACATGCAGGTTAGGTTAATTGGTGACTCTAAATTGACCGTAGGTGTGAATGTGAGTGTGAATGGTTGTCTGTGTCTATGTGTCAGCCTTGTGATGACCTGGCAACTTGTCCACGGTGTACCCCGCCTTTCGCCCGTAGTCAGCTGGGATAGGCTCCAGCTTGCCTGCGACCGTGTAGAACAGGATAAAGCAGCTAGAGATAATGAGATGAGATGAGATGTTATTACTTGACAGACTCGCTAAGTAGCTGTGATAAACAGTTTTATTAATCTAATTTTTAATCCAAAAAGTGATATAGCTTGGTCTTGTTTCTTGGCTAAAAAACAGATAAATGATGTAAGACGCTCAAACTGTTTACAGGAAATGTTTGTCAGGCAATTTCTTTGGTTAGCTGTTAGCAGAAGTAACATAATGAGTCATGCCCTGTGTCCAAAATGGCTCCCTACTCACTATATAGGGCACTATATTTATTTGATAAGACATCTTAGAATAAGTTGGTTGCAATCTAGAACAAGGTTTAACAATCTCAGAGATGGTGTCTTGTATTCTTCTAATAGGAAATGCTAGATTGTTTCAACTATTTTCAAGATATTTTCACTTGCTAAGAAATCATTTTTTGCAGTGTAACTGTCACCGGTTCACCGGTTGTCCTTCCTTGGATCACTTTTGTTCGGTACTAACCACTGCATACTGGGAACACCCCACAAGATGTGCCATTTTGGAGATGCTCAGACCCAGTCATCTAGCCATCACAATTTGGCCCTTGTCAAAGTCGCTCAGATCCTTACACTTGCCCATTTTTCCTGCTTCCAACACATCAACTTC
This sequence comes from Neoarius graeffei, assembly GCF_027579695.1. Classification (NCBI taxonomy): domain Eukaryota; kingdom Metazoa; phylum Chordata; class Actinopteri; order Siluriformes; family Ariidae; genus Neoarius; species Neoarius graeffei. The sequence goes on from NC_083587.1 coordinate 29,283,801, forward strand.
AAGAACTGACTGTTCTCTTGCTGCCTAATATATCCCACCTTTTGACAAGTGCCACTGTAATGAGATAATCAAACATTCACTTCACCTGTCAGTGGTTATAATGTCATGGTTGATCAGTGTATGAGACATCTGTTAGCCAACTAGCTAACTCTTTGGTTACATGGTGTGCTGACGCCATGCGTTACCATAAATGCTGTCCTAAAATGAATGTCCTTAGAAGATGCCTTGAGTGAAAAGTCCTGCCTTATAAGACACCTGTCTATTACGGCAGCGAGGCAACAAGGCAGCAACCTTCTGTTTTGAATGCAACCTACAACTTGCGGTTAGTATATATCTAGCATGTCTGGGTATGACAGTGAGTCAGAGATCAAGGCATAATAAGCCTCGGCTGCTTGTTTAGTCACTTTGCTAAGCTACAGTTAAGTCTGTTTAGATTTGACTGGATATGTGGTGTATCTCAAGCGCCATTGGTTGTTGTGGAATCCATTGAAACCCTTCATTTTGAAAGGAAATACGTCAACATATGGAATCAGATCCCAGGCAAAAATAAATAAGTAAGTATAAGTAAGTAAGATAGCCTTGATTACAATGTACACACAAAAGCAGGACATGTTACTTACCTACAGTATATGTTTACTTATGCTCTAAAATGTAGAGTTTATTATTTATAACTCAGGTGTCGTGTTGTAATTACTGGAATGTTCTAGAACAGCCCTGGTGAGTATAAATTTATGAACCCAGGGATATAACTGAATATGAACACATTATTCAAATTACAACAGATAATGCGTTTTACAGTGTCTTGCAAAAGTATTCAACACCCCCCCCGGGTGTTTGTCCTGTTTTGTCACATTACAAGCTGGAATTAAAATGGATTTGGGGGGGTTAGCACCATTTGATTTACACAACATGCCTACCACTTTAAATCTGCAAATAGGTTTTTTTTTTTTGTGACACAAACAATAATTAAGATGAAAAATAAATAAATAAATAAATAAATAAATAAATAAACCAGAAATCTGGAGTGTGCATAGGTATGCAGCCCCCAAAGTCAATAGAGCCAACTTTTGCTGCAATTATAGCTGCAAGTCTCTTGGGGTATGTCTCTATTAGCTTAGCACATCTAGCCACTGGGATTTTTGCCCATTCCTCAAGGCAAACCTGCTCCAACTCCTTCAAGTTAGATGGGTTGTGTATTCAAAAGTAAATGAATGCAAATATATGAATAGTAGGTCTCATCTCATCTCATTATCTCTAGCCGCTTTATCCTGTTCTACAGGGTCGCAGGCAAGCTGGAGTATGTTCTTTTTTTTTTTAGTTGTTTTAGTTTCCAGTTGAACTTTATTGATGACTTAAGATAGCATTCACGTTTTATTACTGAAATAGAGACAAATTGGTAATGTTATTTATTGTCTTGTTGATACGAGCGAACTGAATACTTCCATTATATTGTAAATACTTATTTTGTGTTGTGAATAATTTGTGTTCTGAACACTTCCATTGTGTTGTGAACAATTCCTTTGTTTTTTGAACACTTCCGTTGTGTTGTTTCTACTTCTGTTGTGTTGTGAATACTTCCTTTGCATTTTGAACACTTCTGTTGTGTTGTGAATACTTCCTTTGCATTTTGAACACTTCCGTTGTGTTGTGAACACTTTAGTTGTGTTGTTTCTACTTCTGTTGTGTTGTGAATGCTTCCATTGTGTTGTGAATAAACCAGGGCTTTGAACCAGAATTTTTTTCCTATTGGTTCGTTCCGAACAGAAACAGAATTTTAACGTTTCCGGTTTTGGGTTCCACCATTAAATAGACGTTCCCGAACCGGTTAGAACAAAAAAATTTCGTTCCCGGAACGGTTAATTACGTTCCCTGTCAGCTGTTTAACAAATGGCTATAAAATTATGTCTCTGTCTCATCCAGCTTAAGCCAAATGTAGGCTAATTCTATTACAACCTTCATTAAATAAGACAAGAAATAATTCAAAACAATTATTATTTCAAATGTTGGCGATTTGGATTCTCAGTATGTCTTCCCATCTATACAAACAGAAAAAGTGCCAAAAATGAAAGATAATTCATTTAGTGTGTTACCAAAGGCTAGTCAGGCCCTATGCATTGATAGGCTAACAGAGGTTAACGTCATTTAATGTTCACGAGCCTCTCATTAACGTGGACAAACATATTGATATCGTGTTTGAAATTGACGTTTTTGAATAATGATAGACTGCAATATTTACCTCTTATTTAAGATGTGGAGACGTGATAGTAGTCCACCCTCCCGCTCTCTCCATTCAGTCAGCGAACGTCACACAGGAAGTGAACCCCAGCAGGTCATAGAAACTTGCGCAGGAGAAGAATGACTTTTTTATTTGTAGGCTACGGAAACTTTGAGGAACGAAATAAAAACCGGTATTAACTGGTTATCATTATTTTTAATAAGCGTTTCTGTTCCGGAACATAAAAAATAATAAAGTTTCTGGTTTCGTTTCTGTTCCATGTGAAATGGAAAAAGTTCCCGGTTTTTGTTTTCGTTCCTTGAACCGGTTCAAAGCCCTGGAATAAACTCTTTGTGTTGTGAGTACTTTCGTTGTGTTGTGAACAATTCTGTTGTGTTGTGGCTACTTCTTTTGTGTTGTGAATACTTCCACTGATCGTGAATACTTCTGTTGTGTTGCGAGTACTTCCTTTGTGTTGTGAATATTTCCTTTGTCTTGTGAATACTTCATGTTGTGAACACTTCCGAAGTGTTGTGAACAATTCCTTTGTTTTGTGAATGCTTCCACTGTGTTGTGGCTACTTCCGTTGTGTTGTGAATAATTCTGTTGTGTTGTAGCTACTTCCTTTGTGTTGTGAACACTTCTGTTGTGTTGTGGCTGCTTCCTTTGTATTGTGGCTATTTGCAGCATGTTTCTGTTTCAAATTTTGCGTTAGACATCTTATCAAATCAAACGGTTACATGTGCTGTAGGCTTTATTTGTTTGTGTTCTCTGTTTGCAATCATTTTATCTGTTTGTAAGACTTTTTGTGATGCAACTACACATCAATTTGATGCATATGCTTTTTGCGTTTGCTAGTGTTTTCTTAATTTGGAAGTGTTGTAATTAGAATGTGTTATAGACTCTCGCGGTCAGCAAAGATGAAACAGAAATAGATTGGTGGTTTTATAATAAACATTATAGTAGAGTGTGCTGCTCTGAATTCTGAAAAGCTGGCAGTGCAATGGGATGGAGCTTTGCTAAGCAGTGAATACGGCAGGAGCCTTAATTTAACTGGGTGAGGGATTTTTCACAGTATTTCAAAGGGTAAAATTAAATCCTCATCACAACCCCTCTCTCTCTCTCTCTCTCTCTATCTCTCCTCCCCTCTCTTTCACTCCAGCATGTACCTACCCATTTAGTGTAATTACAGTGTTGGCTGGAAAACAAAAAGTGCTTTGATGGATGACAGAGCAGGTGGAATGGGATTAACATTTTTTAAATCTCATTCCTCAGTGATTCGAGTTCATTCATTCATTCATTCATTCATTCATTCATTCATTTCTTTTTCTTTTTTGACGGCTGGCGGATGGTGTTCATTCTAAAAATCAGAGGCTGTGTAGTATTACAGATCGGACTGTTTGATTTCATCAGGAAAACAGCAGGCTGATCATTATTGTCTGAACTGATCGTGATATTTGAGCTGATCATTGTTGTTGTTCAAGAATTCATTTTAAACATTTCAACATTTTAAACTGCAATTTTATCATCTTTATTTTTGATAGGTGTGCAGTTTAACATGGCGCACACCAGTGGTGAAGTGTTTATAGGAATCTGACTCTCTCGTTCATTTTGCTTTCACAAAATCTAACACAGGGTTAATTGCTGTCAACTGTACAGCAGCTTGGACACCAAGTCTGAATATGTTATTCTGCAAAGGCAAAAAAAAAGAAAAAAGAAAGTGGCAGTCATGGCCTGAAGGTTAGAGAAGTAGCCTCAGGCCCAAAAGGTTGCTGGCTCGATTCCCAAGACCGTCAGGACAAATATGAGGGGAGTTGAGTGAATAAACAGCACTTTCCACTCCCTCTGTATCATGACTGAAGTGCCCTTGAGCAAAGCACCTAACCCCAACTACTCCCCGGGCGCTGTGGCATAGCTGCGTGCTCATTTGTGTGTTCATTGCTTCAGATGGGTTAAACACAGAAAAGGAATTTTGCTGTATTTGAATGTACCTGTGACAAGGCTTCTTCTTCTAAAATTTTCCATTTCCGTTTCTGGTTGAGAGTACGTCATGCACATTCTGGCTGCCACTGTTCACCGGAGTTTTTATTTTATTTTCTCTCCTTTTTTTGTGTGTGTGTTTGTGTAGTTTGATGTTTGTTTTTGTTTGAGTGTTTTTGTCTGCCGGTTGTGGTGTAGCTCCGGACCCAGTTTTGGGTCTTGGTTCCCTCCAGGCCTTGGTTCGCCGTGGGTGATGCCTGTACTCCTAGCTATGGACTGCAGTGAGCTCGTTGCTCATTTTAACATCGTGGTTGTCCAGCGCTCTGTGTAGCAGTGCTTTAGTGCTTGGCGTGATGTTCCGAGTGATGTTGCTTGGTGGTGTCATGGCGGCTGTACAGGCGGTTTGGGACATACCAGCGCTCTGAGTGGCGGTGCTTCCGTGCTCGCTTTGTGGATCCATGGCGTGGTGTTCTGAGTGATATTGCCCGGCGGCGGTGCGGCAGTGTGGGACTTGTTTTCATGTGCCTTTTGGTGGGACTGTGGCTGCTACACCATTGGAATGACATCCTGACCTTTATTTGGTGGACTTTTTTTTTTCTCCCTATAATTGTAAAGTGATCTTGGGTTTTGAGAAAGGCGCTATATAAATTGAACTTATTTATTATTTTAAAAAATGACTGGAAATGACTAAATATAGCTCATAATCACAAGCTCTTCAGTTAAAGTTGGTTGTTAAGAGGGTTATTGTGCTTATAATAAAAGCAAAGGCTATTATGATGTGAACCAACACACAGCGAGGATTTTTAAAGCATTCAGAAATGTAGATGATGAATCTTTCTTATGACTGTTAGAGTTTCAGTTTGGGTGGGTCAAAATAATAAGAATTAAAACTTGTATTATATATAAGTTTGCTTCTGTAAGTCACTCTTAATAAGGGTGTTTTCAAAATGCTTTAAATGTTAATGTAATGTAAATTAAATATGTTGCTTTTCTTCTGTCTGACTTTCAAACATTAAAACAGCCTTCAGAAAAGCTACATGCCGTTTTCAAGGATCCATGACATTGTTCTTTTACCAAAAAGGAGATGGCTGTCGATTTAAATGAATAAAATACATTCATCTTGGTGCATGATGACCTTAAACTTTGTTACATTTTCATTCATCGTTGATTTATATGTCCTTTTTTTGTCCATGAGGTTTTTTGTTTGTTTATTTTTCCTACACAAGGCGTGTCACCACAAACTGAGTCCATTGTAACAACGTTCTTTCTGAGATAAACCGATTTGAAAAATGACCCACACATATCTATAATTTTGCTGTAAATGCATTCCTTAATCTATAATGCATATGTCATTAAAATATTATACATTAAAACAACCTATAAGTAAGAATTTGTAGGACAAATAAAGGTATGTTATGCATTAAAGGAGAACTGAAGGCAAATTTTTTATCATCAAAATTCTTTTTATCTCATTTTATTAAATATAGGAATGCATTTCTGACAGCTATTTTGTCACTGCTAGAGCAAGTTATGAGTGTTTGAAATATGCTCTGTAATATATCAGTCCATATGTCAAAGCAATGGCCGTAAACGAGATTCGTTGTGACCTGTGCGAGACATCGTAGGACGGAAGTAAAACGTACAGCGGAAATCAAAGCGACCGACATCTGCCGACATTATCAAAAGACGTGCATGCCGTCTTTCGAATGCTGACGTAATCAAGCCGGAAGTTTTGTTTGTTTTGATAGCAATCAGGAAAGTTTGAAAAAGTAGGCAGTAATCGTCATTTAAACTCATTTTTGTGCAATATTTCGTTTGGAAAACAGTTTTCAAAATGGCGACACTGACACCTGGCTGACGCTTGACGTTTCGAAGCCTCGCACAAGTCTCGTGAAGATCGCGCGGATAAGCGACGCCTGCCGTGAACCAAACAAACTACATTCAACATGGCTAAAAACTGAATAGGCTGATAAGTATAATATTTAACTGCAATTAGCTGCCAATACGAGTCACGATATAAGGTTACTAAAACCGAAAACGTAATTTAATAACACATTAATTAAGAAATAAAGCAAGTTTAAAAATGACTTCAGTTCTCCTTTAATTGCAGTTGAAACATCATAAAGTTTACAGCTGATTTTCTCCAAACGTAATTCTCTGTGAAGATGATGACACCTTAAACTTTTTTGCTAAGTTGTCTGGATTGGCTGTACCAAATTTAACAACTCACCCCTTAGTTTAAAGATAATGAACTGTCGATTTATTGTTGTCACTCGCCCCTTATAGTGCACGTGTGTTTTCTTTTTCTCACGATTCATCATTTTCAAGTGAGCCCACATTGTTGACATGTTGTCACTGCGTACTTGAATGTACAATTTCAGAACATAACATGCAAAAAAAGCCCCTGATTTTTCCATAAAGGCTGTATTTATGAAAAAATACCCGCCCAATGTTCCTACCACTGACCAGTGAAACTGTCTTTCTTGTTTCCATGTTTAAAAGGGAAACTGAAGTATCAAATAATTTCTCAAGCTTGCACTATTTACGGCACATTTTAGTCCCAGAACTTGAATTTACAACAAATCTAATAGCACATGAATACTGTATAGCGTACCAGTCAAAAGTTTGTACACACCTTCTCATTCAGTGCTTTATATTTATTAATTAAAAGTCACTTCATGTCTTAAAGTAATAATGGACGTCGTTTCTCTTTACTTAGTTGAGCGGTTCTTGACATAATATGGATTACTACGGGTGGGCTATTTGCTGTATTGTTATTATTTACTATTTACTGTTTGATTATGTCAAACACAATAAGAAGGTAAGAAACTCGTCCACTTATTAATGTTTGACGAAGGACCTGTTAATTGAAAAGTATTCCAGGTGACTACCTCATGAAGCTGGTTAAGATAATGCCAATAGTGTACAAAGCATCATTAAGGTATACCGGATACATTGAAGAATCTATGTATGAAACGCATTTTGTTTTTTTAAACACTTTTTTGTTCACCACATAATTCCATATATGTTCCAGATATTATTTCATAGTTTTGATGTCTTCAGTATTGTTCTACAATGTAGAAAATCATCAAAATACAAAAAAAAAAAAGAATGAGTAGGGGTGTCCAAGGGGTGGCATGGTGGTGTAGTGGTTAGCGCTGTCGCCTCACAGCAAGAAGGTCCGGGTTTGAGCTCCGTGGCCGACGAGGGCCTTTCTGTGCGGAGTTTGCATGTTCTCCCCGTGTCCGCGTGGGTTTCCTCCGAGTGCTCCGGTTTCCCCCACAGTCCAAAGACATGCAGGTTAGGTTAACTGGTGACTCTAAATTGACCGTAGGTGTGAATGTGAGTGTGAATGGTTGTCTGTGTCTATGTGTCAGCCCTGTGATGACCTGGCGACTTGTCCAGGGTGTACCCCGCCTTTCACCCATAGTCAGCTGGGATAGGCTCCAGTTTGCCTGCGACCCTGTAGAACAGGATAAAGCGGCTACAGATAATGAGATGAGGGGTGTCCAAACTTTTGACTGGTACTATATGTTATGAACTACTGCCTACAGTCTATACGAACACTTTGTTTTGTTTTGAACAGTAAAAGGGACACTGCTGAAATCTTATTGTACTCCTGGTTTATTAATGATGTATAAACAGTTGCCGTGGATTAGACTTGTGTTGATAGCGCTGTTGCTCTGCTGTAAGGCCTTTTTAACGCTTCCTGTCACACAGGGATATTAAAGCTGAACCTCTTCTCTTTCTAAAGGCTGCAGCAGCTGCTTCACTCCCGAATAATTTGATTTTGTGTTTTACGGCGGAAGAGAAAAGCCTCATTTTTTCTGGGGGAGCCAGGCTTTCGGCGCTGCGCTGAGAGACTTTACATGACATTAACACATTTTTAGAGAGCATTACCATTCGGCAGAGATTTGTCTAGACAAAGGCATGGTTTATTTGGAGTTAAGGCTTCATTTCCTCTCCCTTTCTGTCTCTCCATCTTTTCTCATTGTCCATCCCTTTATCCACCCACCCAGGTAGTGAAACTCCACAATAGCTGGCTGGCTGACAGGTAAGAGGATTTCAATTAGTTTACACACCCGTGGAAAAAAAAAACATGATAAACGAGTGCAATTAGTCTCTGTCATGTCTTCCCTCTCTGTTCAGTAAATCACAGCTGCGTTCTTTCTCCGACGCCAAGAGCACATTACATCACTCCATCTTTACGAGGTTTTATGAGATTGAGGCCTCTTTGGAAAAGAGTTAAAAGCTAGAAAAATGGATTCACGACTCTGAAAATTCTCTTCCATTACATGTCAAAAGGCATTACGAGGTTAAAATATGACATTAAAATGCAAACCCTAAGTTCACTTTAGATGTGATTTAGCTCAATTTAATAAGAACTTCACATCACATGTAGGCATCATCACTGATTAGCATTTATAAATTTTTCGAAATGAAGTAGTCTTCTTTTGGCATGGGTGAAGTAAGGGGCTTCGGAAAGCACTCATAAGAGGTGAATAATATGTACAAATAAATAAATAAATTGGGAAAAATGGCATGATGCTGATCATATCACTCAACAGTCACAATAACACAACTAATATTTAGAAATATATATTATATGGACATGAGTGTTTTACTGGGAGATACGACACTCGTATTTTTCATACGAGCTACATCCAGGACACGGAGAAGCAAAACCATGACATAAATCCCTATATGTCACTTGTGAGGAAATCAATTAATTGTTTTGCTAAATTTGGGTACTTTTTGTTTGTGAATGTATCTATATAATAAACATAAGATTGCATGTTGGCTTGAAGATATCAAGTTTATATTCTCATGTTGAAAAACTCACATTTTTCATATGAAATACATCATGGATCTGAGTGACATAATTAAATAATATTGGCTAGCGTTGAGTGATATCTCATCTCATCTCATCTCATCTCATTATCTGTAGCCACTTTATCCTGTTCTACAGGGTTCCAGGCAAGCTGGAGCCTATCCCAGCTGACTACGGGCGAAAGGCGGGGTACACCCTGGACAAGTCGCCGGTCATCACAGGGCTGACACATAGACACAGACAACCATTCACACTCACATTCACACCTACGGTCAATTTAGAGTCACCAGTTAACCTAACCTGCATGTCTTTGGACTGTGGGGGAAACCGGAGCACCCGGAGGAAACCCACGCGGAGAACATGCAAACTCCACACAGAAAGGCCCTCGCCCGCCACGGGGCTCGAACCCAGACCTTCTTGCTGTGAGGCGACAGCGCTAACCACTACACCACCGTGCCGCCGCGTTGAGTGGTATATCAGATATATTCCATTCAGCTAGCATGATACTGAACGAGTCGAAGATGAGTAGCTGAATGGAATATACCTGATATACCATGAAAAAAGCCATTATTATTATTATTATTATTATTATTATTATTATTATTATCCATATTCCTTTTGGGTGTTCAATGAGTCTTTCTCTTTCAAAATTCTCTCAAAATCTTCCATATTTAACGACACAAACCCGGCAGCCATGTTTGTTTACAAATTGTCACAGTTGCTCACTAGCGCGGAAGTTTTATGTCTCTGACATATGACGTCATGTTGTCTTGACAACCATGCAATATGGTAAACAATATTCAACACTCATTCTCCATTGGGTAGAGTGACGTAACACACATAGGATAAGCGATATGCTAACAATATTGCATGCTATCAAACCAAATGAATGAACCTGCTAGAAGGGAATAGAACACATTTTTATTCCATCAAAAAAGTGTCCTGTATATATAATAATTCCCGATATTTCATGCCGATGATGTCACTCCCAGTGTTTTCCTGCTGACGAAACGTGTGCTGTCAAAATGGCAAATTGGTTCAAAATTAAAATTATTTTGATTAACTTGTGGGTTTTTTTGTTGGGATTTTTTTGTGGTAATTTTGTGTCATTTTTTCTCATAAATTTGTAACTTTTTAATTGTAAATTTGTGACATTTTTCTTGAGAATTTATGACTTTGTTTTATATAAATTTATGGCTTTTTAATTAGAAGTTTGTGACATTGTTTCTCATAACTTTGCCACATTTTTCTCATAAATTTATGACTTTTTTTCTTGCAAAGTTATCTTTACAATGTTAGAAAACAGTCCAGCTTTTTCATATAAATCACATTTATGACTTTAATCTCAGAAATCTTAAGGTTTTTTTCTTGGAATATTACCCCTTTCCCCAGCTACGGTTGTGGTCAGAAGTTTACATACAGTGACATGAATGTCATCTTGGATACAAATGTCATGGCAATATTTGGGCTTTCAGTCATTTCTTTGAACTGTTCTTTTTCTGCTGCAGAATGTACAGCATACATCTTTAATTGAAAAAAAAACACTAGAATTTGGTGCACAAGTTTTAATTTTCTTTGGGGTTTCTGAAATCAACACAGGGTCAAAATTATACATACAGGGTCAAAAGTATACATACAGCACACCTAATATTTGGGTAAAATGTCTCTTTGCAAGATTCACCTTGACCAAACATTTTTGTTTACCATGAACAAGCTTCTGGCAGAATTCTGGTTAGATATTTCACAACTCTTCATGGTAGAATTGGTAGAGTTCAATTAAATTTGTTTGGATTTTTTTTTTTTCTTGGCATGGACTCGACTTAAAAGCACGGTCCATATATTTTCAATCTGGTTGAAGTCAGGACTTGTTTTAAGCTAAATGTTAGCCTGCTTTATCCTCCACATCCAGCTCTGATGCGTGTTTGGGTTCATTGTCCTGTTGTAACTCCCAAGTCGTGTTAAAGTTTCTGATGGTTTATGCTGAAGAATTCTGAGGTCATCCTCCTTCTTCATTATTTCATCCACTTTGTGCAATGAACCAGTTCCACTGGCAGCAAAACAGCCCCAGAGCATGATGATCCTACCACCACCACCAGCTGGTACACTGTCCCTCTGTACATGGTGGTCATTGTGGCCAAACAACTCAATCTTTGTCTCATCTGACCATACAGCTTTCCTCCAGAAGGCTTTTTCTTTGTCCATGTGGTCAGCTTCAAACTTTAGTTAAGGTTGAAGGTGTCCATTTTGGAGCAGGGGGTTATTTCTTGGATAGCAGCCTCTTAGTCCATGATGATATAAAAACTCACTGAACTATAGACAGTGATCCATCAGCTTCCAGTTCATGGCAGGGCTGTGCCATGGTGGTTCCTGACCATCCAAACCAATTTCCTTTCAGCTGAAGGTCACAGTTTAGGTTTTCTTGAAGCAGAGTGGCTTGGCAAAGTGACTACACCTCACAATAACTTGGATACAATTGTTTGATCTGATCTTGGAATTTGCAGTTGTTTAGAAATGGCTCCAAGAAACATTCTGGAGTTGTGTATACCTGTGATCCTCTTTCTCAGATCTGCACTGAGCTCCTTGGACTTTCCCATTGTATTGTGTGTTGGTCAATCCAATGAGTGCTGTAAACAAACCCTTTTTATGAAGGCACAGAGAAGCTACCAGCTGTAGTCAATCATGATCACTAACGGGAAGTTAAGAGACCTCGACCTTGGCAAGATAAGAGACATTTTGGAAGTTTCAGCACCTCTGAATTAATAATCTAAGTGAGAGTATGTAAATTTTTTACCTGTATGTATAATTTTGAGCCTGTGTTGATTTCAGAAAACCTAAAGAAAATAAAACTTGTGCACCAAATTCTAGTGTTTTTTTTCAATTAAAGATGTATGCTGTACATTCTGCCACAGAAAAAGAACAGTTCAAAGAAATTACTGAAAGCCCAAACATTGCCATGACATTCATATCCAAGATGACATTCATGTCACTGTATGTAAACTTCTGACAACAATTGTACTTTTTTTTTTTAAACCTACAATGGTCCTACCATGCTGTTGGACACATCCGTTATTATGTATTCTTTTTAAAACTCTTCAGATGGAGTCCCTATGAATGAGCTGTTATTATACAAATGATAATCCTGTATTAGAAAGATCACATTACTCTGACCAATCAGAATGTAGAATTCAGCAGCACTGATATAAAATACAAGCAAGTTGATTACATCTCATCTCATCTCATTATCTCTAGCCGCTTTATCCTGTTCTACAAGGTCGCAGGCAAGCTGGAGCCTATCCCAGCTGACTACGGGTGAAAGGTGGGGTACACCCTGGATAAGTCGCCAGGTCATCACAGGGCTGACACATAGACACAGACAACCATTCACACTCACATTCACACCTACGGTCAATTTAGAGTCACCAGTTAACCTAACCTGCATGTCTTTGGACTGTGGGGGAAACCGGAGCACCCGGAGGAAACCCACGCGGACACGGGGAGAACATGCAAACTCCGCACAGAAAGGCCCTCGCCAGCCACGGGGCTCGAACCCGGACCTTCTTGCTGTGAGGCGACAGCGCTAACCACTACACCACCGTGCCGCCCAAGTTGATTACATATTGTACGTATTAAACATATTCCTTTCTTAGGCCCTGTCCACACGGCAACGGATTCAGATGACTCCGATACAATTGTTTATCGTTTAGGCCTGGCGTCCACACGGCACCGGCGTTTTGGGTGCCCAAAACGCAATCTTTTTGAGAACGGGTTCCAGAGTGGAAAGATCTGGCAACGTTGCCGTTTCAAAGTCGTCTGGATGAGTAGAACGGATTTGTTTACGATGACGTCACAACCACATGACTGTGAGTGCTTCACGCCGGGTAGAAGTGTAACGAACTCGATGCGAGTTGTCAACAAAATCCTATAACTTGGTTCATGAAACGCGCTTACAAAATATTTTCGCTGTGAATATTTATTGTGTAATGGTGCAAAGTGAGAGAGAGAGAGAGAGAGAGAGAGAGAGAGAGAGAGAGAGAAAATAGCCCTTAGGGCAGAGTCAATCCCGCCAGCAAAAATAGGGGAAAAAAAGGTGCGATCTCACCTTTTCAGATGTTGGTTTAAGTCCTACAATACATTCCTCAAAAAGGGCGTAGAACAACAAATTAATCCATCAATGTGTAGCATTCAATTTATTTTGGACCATTAAAGACGCCGCCTTCCGCGTAGAATCATACGTCATCCTCGCCGCCATATTGGATGGGTCAAAGCGGAGAATAAAGATGCCTCATTCATGTGCTGCGTTTAACTGTACCAACAGGTTTGCCGTCCAAACGAGATCACATGGGATTACCTTTCACAGCTGAGACTGGAAAAATACTTTTCATTGTATTTGGTCATTATAATGTAATTTTACGAATAGATTTTCCTGACTTTGTGGCTAATATGAAGTCTCGCGCATAATAGTATATGCGCATGCGTCCTTACTTCTTCTATTGTTCTGGTGTCTCCGAAGGGACCGTCTTACAGTGCCCCTAGAGGTGTGGTATGTGTATTGCATCGTTTTCAGCAAGCGTTGCGTTGCCATATGGACCTGATATTTTACTGATCGTTGCCCATTTGGACGCGATATATTTTTAAATAACATCTCGTTGCCGTTGTCGTGTGGATGTAGCCTCAGAGTGACAGTTTCGCCGGTCATGTTTGTCTTGTCTGGAATGATGCAATTCCCTTCACTGAGAAGGATCCATGCAATCCAGTCCTCAAATTATACCATAATAATAAGCTCAGAGGAAAGCCACAGTCTGAATGGTGCTGGCTTTATTTCAGGAGTGTGCAAATACAACTCAAATAGTGTGTCTATGAATGGAGGTTAGATGATGGTCAAAATTACAGTAATTGTTAACAACCTCGTCTAATATTCAGAGCATGATAATAATATCAGGTTCAACCAAAAACAGACACTTTGGTCGATACACAAAAATGTAATGTATTTGGAGTCAAAGTCATGGAGCAGGTTTTATTTTCAATACACATGCATTATTATCTGTATATTATTCAGTGCTGAAATAGAAATCACAAAGTCCTTATGTAGTGTACATAGCTTTAACATCATGTACCAAACTCGACAACTTAGACCGAAGCTAAAAACGCAACATTTCCAGGTCATGGTGGAGTTACACATTCTAATTTAATTAGCGTGTGTGAGTGTGTGGTGAGTGTTTTCAATATAGGCATGTTTGATTCGTTGCCAGGGTGTAAAACAACGTGTTTGTTGTAAGAGTTTTAAAACAGCGGGGAGCCACAAAACGTGCCCTGATTACTCCGTCAGGCACACACACACACTACACACAGCACGAGTGTATATGTTTGTGGCTGGTGTTTTGAAATGACTCAAGATTTATAGTCACATTACTCAGACTCAGTGTGCGTGAAAGTCTAACCAAAATTCTTCCAAGGAGACAAAGACTATATATTCTGTATTGTCTCGGACATGAAAAAATGAAAGATAAATACAATTCACATGTCGCAAAACCATATGTCATAGTACAGCACACTGATGCTCAATCCTTGAATCTGATTGGTTGATTAGTTTTCTGTAAAGACGTATTTGTATAGCTTAACAATAATAATTCTAAAAAAAAAATGATGTTATTTAACAAAAAAAAATATCAGTATTATGGTTAGGTTTTTTGTAAAGACCTTCTGTAAAGGTTTTCAAGATGCACTTCTAGTGTTATTAAAGTGAACAAAGAGTAAAACAATAGGGACTGGTGACTAAAGAACTGTTTATAGTTGCTCGAGCATGAGTAATAACAGGAACTAACTTGTTTCCTGGACATTCCATAACATTAAATGTAACTAAAAACAGATTTTAAAAAGTACAGTGTTGTTCTTTAATGTACAAATTGTTAGTCTTGGCAAATTGCTGTGGTGTAAAAGGAACAAAGCACTTCAGGACATGCTGTTATAGGTAACTAATCAACTTCCAGGAAGCATCAGTGAATCTGCTTCATCACGCCATCATGTTTTTGGTTTTCTATCATAGTTTATTTTCCATAATGTTATTGCTGCCTTTAAATGGCATTGTTTTTCCTAAATCTACAACCCCAATTCCAAAAAAGTTGGGATGCTGTGTAAACTGTAAATAAAAACAGAATGTGAAGATTTACAGATCATGGAAACCCTGTATTTCATTGAAAATGGTACAAAGACAACATATCAAATGTTGAAACTGAGAAATTTTATTGTTTTTTTTAATATATGCTAATTTTGAATTTGATGCCAGCAACACATTTCAGAAAAGTTGGGACAGGGTCATGTTTACCACAGTGTTGCATCACCTCTACTTTTAACAACACTCTGTAAACGTTTGGGAACTGAGGAGATCAGTTACTTTAGTTTTGAAAGAGAAATGTTGTCCCATTCTTGTCTGAGATACAGTTTCAGTTGCTCAACAGTTTGGGGTCTCCTTTGTCATATTTTGCGCTTCATAATGCACCAAATATTTTTAATGGGAGGCAGGTCTGGACTGCAGGCAGGCCAGTTTAGCACCTGGACTCTTTTACTACAGAGCCATGCAGTTTTAATACATGCAGAAAGCAGTTTGGCATTGTCTTGCTGAAAGAAGGAAGGCCTTCCCTGAAAAAGATTTTGTCTGGATGGCAGCATATTGCTCTGAAACATGTATATATCATTCAGCATTAATGATGTCTTCTCAGATGTGCAAGCTACCCATGTCATGTGCACTAATGCACCTTCATACCATCACAGACGCTGGCTTTTGACCTGTGCACTGATAACAAGCCGGATGGTCCCGCTCCTCTTTAGCCTGGTGGACGTGGTGTCCATGATTTCTAAAAAGAATTTCTACTTTTGATTCATCAGACCTCGGGACAGTTTTCCACTTCGCCTCAGTCTATCGTAAAAGAGCTCGGGCCCAGAGAAGATGGCGGTGTTTCTGGATATTGTCTATATCTGGTTTTAACTTGCATTTGTGGATGCAGTAATGAACCATTTTCACAGACGATGGTTTGCCTGAGCCCATACAGTGATTTCCACTACAGACACATGTCTGCTTTTAATGCAGTGTCTCCTGAGGGCCCGAAGATCACAGGCATCCAATGTCAGTTTTCATCCTTGTCTCTTGCATACAGAGATTTCTCCAGATTCTCTGAATCTTTTAATGATATTATGTACCATAGATTATTTGATCCCCAACTTCTTTGCAATTTTACACTGAGGAACGTTATTCTTAAATTGTTGCACTGTTTGCCCACGCAGTCTTTCACAGAGCGGTGAACCCCTCCCCATCTTTACTTCTGAGAGACTCCGCCTCTCTGGGATGCTCTTTTTATACCCAATCATGTTACTGACCTGTTGCCAATTAACCTAATTAGATTTTTTTTTAGCATTACACAACTTTTTCAGTCTTTTGTTGCCCCGTCCCAACTTTTTTGAAACGTGTTGCTGACATCAAATTTGAAATGAGCATATATTTTTCAAGAAAACAATAAAATTTCTCAGTTTCAACATTTAATATGTTGTCTTTGTACTATTTTCAATTAAATATATGGTTTCCATGATTTGCAAATCTTCACATTCTGTTTTTATTTATGTTTGACATAGTGTCCCGATCTTTTTGGAATTGGGGTTATACTTCAGTACTACTTTACAAAGCAAAGAGTCTCTAGGTAGAGTTGGGAGACACAGTAAAGCCACACTTTATGTAAATGTGAAGCAAAGTGAAGTAGAAACAGCCAGCAAAGGACTCAGGGTGTTTATTATTTTTGTACTATGAAACACAATCATCTTTTTAGAATCACTATTGGGATATTGGTTCATCATCAAATGGACAACTTAAGGGTTGTTTCATCGCTCTATTAGCTCAAGAGAAGTTTGTTAGATGACCCCTTAGAAGTCGGGGCAAAAGAAGGAACCAGTATCGATGTAGCAGAACTTACACAGATTCATTGCAATCAGATAGTTTCATTTCTGGTTTTGAAAACAAAATTTGGTGGACAGTGTTGGGTGTCTAAATATAAACTGGCGCAATAAAATCTTTCAACGCTTTGAAAGAATTTGATTTGATTTGCTTCTTTCAAACTGGGTTAGCTGTTTCAAGATTCAAAGATTTTTACTGTCAATTCACTATACCGTATATCCAGGACATATAGGAGAACCGAAATGCTGTTTCTCTCTCACCTTACTTGTCAAGTTAACATAGTTGAACATAACTAGAAAGTTTAACATAACTATGTTTACTTTCTTATCTACTTAGCATGCTGTATTTTTATTTGGTATATGGGTCCGTCTCAGAAACTGCTCTCTCATTTGGGACATTATGGTCAAAAAATAAATTTTCTAATTTTACTATTTTTTTTGCATTTACCTAACACTCAATGTTTCTTTTGTCATGTTTAATAAGGATAAAGATAGTATCTTGCTTTATCTGGCCTCCACTGTGGATTTTTTTTTATTACAATTCAAATGCTTTTGTAAAATTGATTTAGATATAAAATAACTACAGGCGGCACGGTGGTGTAGTGGTTAGCGCTGTCGCCTCACAGCAAGAAGGTCCGGGTTCGAGCCCCGTGGCTGGCGAGGGCCTTTCTGTGCGGAGTTTGCATGTTCTCCCCGTGTCCGCGTGGGTTTCCTCCGGGTGCTCCGGTTTCCCCCACAGTCCAAAGACATGCAGGTTAGGTTAACTGGTGACTCTAAATTGACCGTAGGTGTGAATGTGAGTGTGAATGGTTGTCTGTGTCTATGTGTCAGCCCTGTGATGACCTGGCGACTTGTCCAGGGTGTACCCCGCCTTTCACCCGTAGTCACCTGGGATAGGCTCCAGCTTGCCTGCGACCCTGTAGAACAGGATAAGGCGGCTACAGATAATGAGATGAGATAAAATAACTACATCATGAAGAATTAAAGCCCCTCCTTCACAGATGAGTGAAAATATTGAATAAATTTCCTCTTTTTCATTGCTTGGGTTAAAAATGCCAAGTTATGATGACTGAATTGATTAGTCACTTAAATATGAATAATATGATACAGTTTGGGTATTTGATATGGCGAAATAGGACACAATGGAAAAATCAAGAACACACCGGAAAGATGAGAATAACGGCGCTGGTAAAAGAACAGCGACTGTACCGGCTGAAGGTCGCGCGGGTCTCTGCTGCGGCGCGCGAGCAACGGGACATCACTACCGCACCGGACGGAAATGACTGGCCGTAGATTCTATCAAAAGTTCGATCTAAATTGACTATGGTTGTAAAATATTGGCCAAAAATACGCAAACACTACGAAATATGAAAGTAAGATGAAAAAGAAACATTCTATTGCCTTATACTGCAAGACAAACAAAATAAAACTGTCAAAACTCACCTGTTCAGTGATAACGTCCGAACAGATCACCCGCGTAACAGAAAGACCACAAATGGAAGCACGATCAACTTCTAACTGTTGCAGTGGAAAATTCCATTCTACACACGCAAATTGTTAATGTGTGTCCTTCCCTGCACACAAATAACATGCTACGGTAAAAAATAGACCACAACTCATTTTATAGCTCAGAAATTCATACAAGACCAGCTACCATCGTAACATATTCTGTAAGAAACATATTCTATACCTAACTTTCAGCTTTCGTTTTAAAAAACAAAATCGCAGATTTATAACTAAATTTTTATACGGCGTAGTGATTTTAAGTTCCTACTTTTGGTGAGGTAGTGACCTTGACCCTGAGGCTTTCCGTTTAGATCAAAACACACGATCATATTGGTTTTGGGTTTGCGGAAAATGGAGTTACAGCGGTGATCAAATATTTTGCATGATGTTTTATTACGGTTATGATTATTCTGTGAGCGCACCAATCCTTAGGTGTATAAAGTTACAACTTAAAATACAGTTAGTGATAACTGTAGACTTTTCAGTGGACTACAACCTTTTTAAGGGAATGCGATGGAGTCAACCATTTATCATGTCCCAGATCAAGCCGCCATTTTTCCACAAATTTGCAGAATTTTTGCCAAATTCTGAATAGAGTATTCACATCAAAGATTTAGTTTTATCTGTATTATTTCTTTCATCATTTTATTTCAAAATAAAACTAACATCACCATTCAAAACCGTATAGTTTATTGACTGTGAGTATATTTAGTGGGGGACCCCCACAGCACCCAGTTTCTGAGACAGACCCATATACAGTTAACATGTTAACATTTTAATTGTTTTTTTTTTTGTAAGGTAATACAAAGATAATATATATATATATATATATATATATATATATATATATATATATATATATATATATATATATATATATATAAAGTTTAATATATTAATATATATTAGTATATTAAGTTTATTACCGAGGACAAGCGTGTTCCTGTTTGTGTAGCCTTGTTAGACAGGTGGCCACGTAGGTTTTTCAAGAGCTAAATAGACCATTTTACAATCTCAGAGTATTGAAACAAGGCACTTGTGAACACCAGTGTATAGCCTTGTTTGTAAATATTAGCATTGCATTAACTGGGAGTTACCATGGAAACCATGGCCCCCAGCAGAAAGCTCAAGTCAGGATCATTGAGAAAGAAAGAAACATCATACAGCGGGAAATATCACTGGCATGTTAAGACAGGGTAATAAGTTTTGCTTCCTTTTCTGCTCGTGTGTGAAGAGGTGAGTCGAGGAGATTGATGATGCATAGTTTGGTGTGATCCTATTTCTTAATTTCCTGCATTGGCTCATGTTCTCCCTCTCTCTCTCTCTCTCTCTCTTGCTTTGTCTCTCCATCTCTTTCCTTGTCATCCTGTCAGATGTTGGATGGCAGCTTGACACACTCATTCCACGTGAAAATGGGAAGACTGGGGGATTTTTGGCATCGCACTCTTACATAGTGCTACAAAGAGAGTGACAGACAGAAGATTTCTGTGTGTGTGTGTGTGCACGTGTGCACACTCTTTAGAAGTCATTCCGGCTTCCAACTGTCCTAAATAGTAAATGTTAGAGAAATGAGCGGGGTTATATTAAAGAGTCAGATTAGCTACTTTCTTCTTATCCCTACACTCTTATTTCTTATATCTTATTTTCTCCTTCAAGTATGTAGGGATGCACATGGTCAGCAACAATGATCAAATAGACTGTAGCATTCAAGCAATGATTGATTGGTATTAACAAGCACAAAGTGTGCCAAGAAAACATTCCCCACATCGTTACACCACCCCCACCAGCCTGGACTGTTGACGCAAAGGATTCATTTATCCAGGGATTCATGCTGAGCCAAATTCTGACTGTACCATCTATCTGTGTCCCTCAGAAGAAATTGAGATTCATCAGTCCAGTCTTCAGCTGTGCAGTTTTGGTGAGCCTGTGCCCATTGCAGCCTCAGCTTTCTGTTCTTGGCTGACAGAATTGGAACCTGATGCGGTCTTCTATTGTTGTAGCCAATCTGCCTCAACATTTGACGTGTTGTGCATTATGAGATGCATTTCTGCTCATTACAGTTGTACAGAGTGGTTATCTGAGTTTCTGTCAGTTTGGACCAGTCTGGTTATTCTCCCCGACCTCTCTCATTGACAAGATCACTGGATGTTTTTTCTTTGTCTGGCGCCATCATTACATTACATTACATTACATTACATTAATGGCATTTAGCAGACACTCTTATCCAGAGCGACCTACAACATACCCAGAGCAGCCTGGGAAGCAGTTGGGGGTTAGGTGCCTTGCTCAAGGGAATCGAACCGGTGACCTTTTAGTCCCCAAGCTGCTTCTCCACCCATTAGGCCATGGCTCCCCAAAAATAATTCACTAAGTTGATATGAACATTTTCCCCCATTCTGATGGGTGATGTGAACATTGCCCGAAGCTGCTGGCCTGTATCTGTATAACTTTATACATTGCACTGCTGCCACATGATTGGCTGATCACATAATTGCACGGATGAATAGGTGTACAGGTATTCCTAATAAAGTGTCCAGGGGGGTGGCACGGTGGTGTGGTGGTTAGTGCTGTCGCTTCACAGCAAGAAGGTCTGGGTTCGAGCCCTGTGGCCGGCGAGGGCCTTTCTGTGTGGAGTTTGCATGTTCTCCCCGTGTCCGCGTGGGTTTCCTCCGGGTGCTCCGGTTTCCCCCACAGTCCAAAGACATGCAGCTTAGGTTAACTGGTGACTCTAAATTGACCGTAGGTGTGAATGTGAGTGTGAATGGTTGTCTGTGTCTATGTGTCGGCCCTGTGATGACCTGGCAACTTGTCCAGGGTGTACCCCGCCTTTCGCCCATAGTCAGCTGGGATAGGCTCCAGCTTGCCTGCAACCCTGTAGAACAGGATAAAGCGGCTAGAGATAATGAGATGAGATGAGATGAGATGAGATGAGATGAGATGAGATGAGAGATGTCTCCAAAGTCTTAACGAGAGAACAGCCTGTAGAATAGCATGCTCGATTTATAGTGGTGAAAATGTAAAAAAATAAAAAAGGCAATATTTTAAAAAAAATCATAATTGCATTAAAAGTGAATGAGCTTCCTGTTTTAGTGTGTGCCAAGAAAAACAGAAATGAAATAAAAAGTTGATTCCTCATTTCTATTATTATCACATACTGTATCCCTCGATGGAGGAAAAATTACTATCTACCATGTCTAGTGTGTATTTAGGCATAACCAGGGATAAATCGCTAACAATAAATTTTTTTTTAAATAATACGTACCTTTACCTCCAAATGCCTCAAGTGGAAAATAACCGTATCAATGAATAAGTCATTAGACTGCCATAAAGCGTCAAGGGTAAGTTATAGCATTTCTAACTAATGACTGGTATGAATTATAGACTGACAGTGCACACGTCTCTCACTCCCCATTGCCTAAAGTGATTAAATATGCATGACTGCTATTCTGTGTCCCCTTGTCCCCTGTGACCTCCGACCTGGCAATGACTCTCGCCAGCTTCCTGTTCTTCTTAACCAGGCTAAGTGCAGAATGCCAGACTGTATACACTGTATTTCAGGGCCTTGGGGAGAGAAGGATGGAGGGATGGAGGGAGGAAGGAGAAAGAGACGAGGAGGGGGAAGTCGGATTGTGGTTTCCGGCTTCGTTTCATTCCCAGCTCCTGTCCTAGCGCAGGTACACAAAGCCTCCGTTCACATCGTTCAGGCAGCCGAGGCTAGATGAAATGAGTCCGCTGATGGCTAACAGATCTGCCGTCCAGCACCACCGCTCACAACCCCCCTTACCTTTTTCACTCGTTCTTCAGCCCCACATCACAACACGGCGTTTGTTTACACTCTATCGAAGTCTTTTTAGCGTTTTTGGCAGCTCTCCACAGTGCTGAATGCTATATTCCCAGACCAGAAATGTCACTTACCACCTTTCTTTTCTCCATCCGCTAGTTTAAAGCCTTTGTAATCCCCTGGCTGGGGTGGGGGAGAGGGCTGGGGGGAGAAGTCAGCTAGGAACTCAAATACGTTTCTTTTCTTTTTTTTTTTGGAAGACCATTTCTATTTCCATTTCCATCCAACTGGAACAGGACATTAACATTCCACCAAAAGAGAGACAGACCGAGAGAGAGAGAGAATTCTTATGAAAATAAACTCACGAGTCTATGGACTCTGACAGCATGGCTGATTTTGGAGATAATAACACGGCGATGTGGGACAGGTGTGCTTCACCCGCTCCGCTGCGAGGGCATGGGAAACATATCATCCTATTGAAGTGTGCACTACTTTAGAATGCGTAAGGGGAGTCTGTCATCTGGCTGTCCGATCTGACTACATCCTTCCCAGACGTATCAGTCGACATGATCTGGCCAGCTCCCATAAAGCTAGTCTTGATGTATAGCAATACTCAAAGTGCTCGGTGAAATAAAAGAATAAGGTGATAGAACAGGATAAGGACAAGGAAAATGTTCCTTCACGCATGCAGAGCACAGGGGTCCAGCTCAGAAAAAAGAAGTAGAAGTGAGAAAGGGAAGAAAAAGTCTTGACTTATTGAGGAGAAACAAGCCGAGGTGGACCCGAGCACTGTTTTATTAACCGGACGACGTAAAGTTTATTAAACTGGTGGAGAGGCTGGAAACCGGGGCCAGCTGAGCAAAGCCTTAACGAGTCATAACGGGAGAAATTCAGACCAATTAACACCAGGCAGG
This sequence comes from Neoarius graeffei, assembly GCF_027579695.1. NCBI lineage: Eukaryota > Metazoa > Chordata > Actinopteri > Siluriformes > Ariidae > Neoarius > Neoarius graeffei. The sequence goes on from NC_083587.1 coordinate 29,306,966, forward strand.
GAGGTCCGAACTCAAATTAAGTCCCGCGGGGAGCAGAAAATCACGTCTCATAAGCTTGGCGCTGCCAAAAAACGACCCCTGGATGACTATATAACATATAACTCACTGCCACTCACTGCTCGGGACTCTTGTCGAGTGCATCATGTGGCCACAAATGCAGGTGGAGGATTTGCGGGAAAAGAAAAAAACCGTGGAAAGTTGATCCAGTTCGCCCTCTCCGCCTCTCCTTTGAGTAATAACTGCCATCATTAACGACGTTGAATGTTGAGCTCCTGTTGTAAAATTCTCATTTTGTGTTTACACAGCAGAAGGGTTTGGAAATAACGTCCCAAAAACAGGGGTCACTTGGGCTCCGTATCCTGTGTTTCCTCTAAGGATTGTAAAACTGGTTAAACCTAGAGGTGTGATAATGTGATAAATTATATTTTTGATAACCAGCCAACACAGTTACACAGTTTTTGGTGCGTTGCTCTATCGACTTCCTATTCACAAAGAGGACGGCGTAAAATGCCTTATAATTACGCCGCAGCGACTTAAGGTTCAGTTATTCAGTGGACGGAACCTTCTAGAATATTATGAGCTTATTACGAAGATCACGGTCACTTTTCAGTAGTTTATTAGAACAATGTAGAAACACCAGTCTGCCCAGACCTCTTTGGATCACTGTGGTGAGCCCAAACCATAAATATACATCTTAGAAGAGCAGACAGGCGACAGAGTGTGTAATACTGTTCACGAAACAGCAGCACGTAATTACCCAGGAAGCAATTACCCCTACCCCCACCCCAGCTATTAATACACCACTGTTTTGACTGTCACAAAACCAAAGGGATTTTTCATTTTCTTCAAAGAATCATATTTTGCTTCAAATAATGCATTGTTGATATGATCAACAGGGGTCAAGAAGGATATTCCAAAAATCTAACAGGCTGGTCAGAGATATCATTAAGTAGCACTCTGGAAAAATATATATCTGGCTAAAATCAGACACATCGACACCAACAGTTAGTTATTCAATGAAATAATGGATTCAGTGGCGAGGATGATTAAACTACACTGTATAACTCTATTACGAACTCCTTGGGAGATGTCCAAATAGTTTGTTATACCAAAAAATTTGTAATACTGAAATGGACCCACTTGTCACACCAAACACTCATGTTATGTGTGAAAGTTTAGGCACGATCATGATCACGAATTTCTCTTGCTGAGTCACTATCGCAATTCATTGACTGAGTTCAAGGATCATGAATGGAGGCAACGATTTCTTTGTCTGTTATGGAAATGACAGAGGTTACTGGTGTATCATTGTCCACCCACTGACAGCTATGTTTTCTAAATCTTCACCATTCAGTTCATTTATGTGTTGGAAATCACAGATGATGTTGCGCCACAGGCTTGGGTGCACCACCGGTGCACTTTAACTAGGTGTTAAAGTGCATATCATGGGTAAATTCAGGAGCAAGATCAATGTAATTCTTCTATTTTATATTTTGGGCAGCACAGTGGTGCAGTGGTTAGCACGGTCACCTCACAGCAAGAAGGTTCTGGGTTCAAACCCAGCAGCCGGCGAGGGCCTTTCTGTGTGGAGTTTGCATGTTCTCCCCGTGTCCGCGTGGGTTTCCTCCGGGTGCTCCGGTTTCCCCCACAGTCCAAAGACATGCAGTTAGGTTAACGTGGGGCGGCCTTGGGCTGAAGTGCCCTTGAGCAAGGTGCCTAACCTCTGACTGCTCCCCAGGCACTCTGGTGTGGCTCCCCACTGCTCTGTGTGTGTTCACTGCTTCAGATGGGTTAAATGCAGAGGATGAATTTCACTGTGCTTGAAGTGTGCATGTGACAAATAAAGGTTTCTTCTTCTTCTAAACTTTGGTCAAATATCTTTTGCATTTTGTGCAGTTTTTTTTTACCTTGCGCAATACCAGAAAAACTCAGTTGAAATCAAGCCATTTGAGGCGAAGTGGTCTGCCTCTGAAAAAACTTGGCATTTGGGTTTCCCAGGAAACGTTGATTTTCATGACGTCACGTGCGGGACGCCTCCCTCTGAATCCTACGTCAGCGCTGGTTTGTTTATGAGAAAACGACCTGGTGGTTTTCTGCAGATTTTTTCAACGTTATCACGTAATTATTAAAATGGTTAACAGATGTATCGTGGGCGGCACGGTGGTGTAGTGGTTAGCGCTGTCGCCTCACAGCAAGAAGGTCCTGGGTTCGAGTCCTGGGGCTGGCGAGGGCCTTTCTGTGTGGAGTTTGCATGTTCTCCCCGTGTCCGCGTGGGTTTCCTCCGGGTGCTCCGGTTTCCCCCACAGTCCAAAGACATGCAGGTTAGGTTAACTGGTGACTCTAAATTGACCGTAGGTGTGAATGTGAGTGTGAATGGTTGTCTATGTGTCAGCCCTGTGATGACCTGGCGACTTGTCCAGGGTGTACCCCGCCTTTCGCCCGTAGTCAGCTGGGATAGGCTCCAGCTTGCCTGCGACCCTGTAGAAGGATAAAGCGGCTAGAGATAATGAGATGAGATGAGATGAGATGTATCGTAGGAGGGTGTAGCAACACCAATCTTGATGGGATTAGCACTCATCGTTTCCCACGTTGTGCTCAGGTGACAATTCCATATTTCAATGCAAAATCGCTAGCTGCTAAACTTGGTCTACACAGGCTGTGCACTGAAACCGTGCAAAGCTCGCACAGCCTGCTGGCGCTTCCGCAGATAACGTCACGAATCTGGCTCCAGACTCCCTTGGGATTTTTCCAGATGCGTTTTGTTATTGTATTTTTTTCTGCTGTAGACAGATGGCCTTGTGCAAAATTACCCTTCTGGATGAGTGTGTAAAGGGACATACTTTCATATAAAAAAAATTTGGTCCAGAATATGCACTTTAAGTTTAACAATATCAGCAGTCATTTCATCATTTTATCAATCCTTTGATCACCATTCTCCTTAATTTTTAGCGATCGACACATAACTAGGCTTGTTAAGCCATGTATTCTTAACTTGACTGCGGACTTGATTACTTATTTGTCTCTGGGGGAAGAGGAGCACATGGCTCAGTGATGTATTTTGAAGACTCGGACTCATTGTCACTAAAGGCAGGAGACATGAAGTTAGTTCATCTCATCTCATCTCATTATCTGTAGCCGCTTTATCCTTCTACAGGGTCGCAGGCAAGCTGGAGCCTATCCCAGCTGACTACGGGCGAAAGGCGGGGTACACCCTGGACAAGTCACCAGGTCATCACAGGGCTGACACATAGACACAGACAACCATTCACACTCACATTCACACCTACAGTCAATTTAGAGTCACCAGTTAACCTAACCTGCATGTCTTTAGACTGTGGGGGAAACCGGAGCACCCAGAGGAAACCTATGCGGACACGGGGAGAACATGCAAACTCCACACAGAAAGGCCCTCGCCGGCCACGGGGCTCGAACCCGGACCTTCTTGCTGTGAGGCGACAGCGCTAACCACTACACCACCGTGCCGCCCGCCATGTAACATTTGAAGAGGAAATTGGCTAGCTAACTTAAAGGGGAACTGAAGTCAATTTTTTTATTATCAAAATTCTATTTATCTAATTTTATTAAATATAGGAATGCGTTTCTGACAGCTATTTTGTCACTGCTATAGCAAGGTATGAGTGTTTTAAATATGCTCTGTAATATATCAGTCCATATGTCAAAGCAATGGCTGTAAATGAGATTCGTTGAGACCTGTGCGAGACATCGTAGGATGGAAGTAAAATATATAGCGGAAATCAAAGTGACCAACATCTGCCAACGTTGTCAAAAGATGCACGCGCCCTCATTCAAATGCTGACGTAATCAAGCTGGAAGTTTTCCCTGTGTCCAAAATCGCTCCCTGCTCACTATATAGGGCACTATATAGTGGGGACGCCATTTTGTAGTGCTGTCTGAAACCTTAGTGAGGATTATGTGGGAAATGCGCTCAGTATAATATGTATTTATCACAAAAATACATGCATGTATTTATTATTTTGAAAACCCACCAGCCACCTGATCTGGCATGTTTCAATTGTGCGACAGTAATGATGTAAATACCAGTGTGACGGACTCGTCCTTATCCTGTCGTCTTTCCAACTCTTCTCTACTCCACGTTGGTTCGAAGTCGTATGGAATAATCTCCATCACTGATGAAGCTGGCAAATCTCGAAATTAATCTAAATTGGAATGAGATGGAGATCTGGCCGCTGTGTAATTAGTTTTCAAAATGGCGGTGCTGACACTTCACGTTTGAAGTCTCGCACAAGTCTCGTGACGATCGTGCGGATAAACGACGCCTGCTGTGGACCATACGAACTACATTTAACATGGCTAAAAACCGAAAAGGATGATAAGTGTAATATATGCCAATACAAGTCACGATATAAGGTTAACAAAACCGAAAACATAATTGAATAACATTGTTAATTAAGAAATAAAGCAAGTTTAAAAATTATTTCAGTTCCCCTATAATTTGATTCTTTGAGTAAGCTTCAAGTGGGGATACATCACACACACACACACACACACACACACACACACACACACACACACACACACACACACACACACACACACACACACAGCGCTAAGTACAGGTGTGAATGGGGTCAAATGCCCCTTGATGCATCCCAGACAGCAATGAAGGACAGCCTAATCGACTTCTTGGAAATTGTGCTGAATGGTAGAGCTCCCTGCTGCTCGGCTAATGAATAGAGACGATGCTATAACAGCAGAAACAAAAGCAGATCGCAAAGCGCCCACTTTCTACTGCCTTTGAACTGTTACCCACAAGCAGTAGGTATCGCTACCCAGCCCTTTCAAGAAATAGGACCAAACAGTCATTTATTCCACAAGTGATTAGCTACTGAAATAAGCACCTGAAAGGTTATGGTAGGCCTTAATTTCTCTCTGCGTCTCTGTTCAGCTGGTCTGAATAATGACAACCCTTCAATCACGCTTTTTTTATTTTTATGAGATCATCTTATATGTATTTATTGTATTTATTTCCCCAGTCTTCTGAAGGCCTCTTTGCATTACTGAGGTATGGACTGATGTTATGTGTCCGTTACAGGAACGTTGATGCCAAAGCCTGTCTTTTAATCTACAGTTTTTCTAGTCTTGGCCATAATTTAGCCTTTCCTTGGCTTAAGTGCAATATTAACATTGTGATATGACTGGTGCATATGAATTGAATGGTCGAAGTGTCTTGTCGGTCTCTGGCATGACCGTACATGTTTTCCTCACTGAGAAATAGTTTCCCTCTAACTAACTAACTAACTAACTAACTAACTAACTAACTAACTAACTAACTAACTAACTGATTAAAGTATTTTAAATAGTGCATACAGGTATATGAGATAGGATTCATGGAAGAACTCTGATTGAAAATAAAAGCAGCGGAAGACTGACAGAATAAACATGAAACGCATGACAGCCTTTCTCCAGTGGAAACTGGAAAATATGAAATCTGATCACAAGAGACGCATTCATACAGTAACATCCGGTGTAACTGGCTATCCATGTTGGCTGTCCGATCACCCAGGATGCATGTTAATGCCAGGTGTGAACAATCACCAGTCCACCAACCAGCATCTTGGGACGTTGGAGAAAACCAGAGAACCTGGAGGAACCCCACAATGAGACTGGGATACTTGGGATCATAACCCAAGGTCAGGATCAAACCAGGAACCCTGGACCATACTCCACCATGAAATACATTAAATCGAGTGTTCAGCATATTTATTCCATCTGATTGAGGAATGGGCGGCACGGTGGTGTAGTGGTTAGCGCTGTCGCCTCACAGCAAGAAGGTCCTGGGTTCGAGCCCCGGGGCCGGCGAGGGCCTTTCTGTGTGGAGTTTGCATGTTCTCCCCGTGTCTGCGTGGGTTTCCTCCGGGTGCTCCGGTTTCCCCCACAGTCCAAAGACATGCAGGTTAGGTTAACTGCTGACTCTAAATTGACCGTAGGTGTGAATGGCTGTCTGTGTCTATGTGTCAGCCCTGTGATGACCTGGCGACTTGTCCAGGGTGTACCCCGCCTTTCGCCCGTAGTCAGCTGGGATAGGCTCCAGCTTGCCTGCGACCCTGTAGAAGGATAAAGCAGCTAGAGATAATGAGATGAGATGATTGAGGAATACTGTATTTACATTACATCCCTAGATACGCATTCATTTTAAAGCACAGAGGCCAAGGTGCTTTACGTCACTGTGTATTGACGCTATCAACTATCTAGCTGTCTAATATCGAGCTTTATGGTCTGAACACACTTCATAGTCATGTATGGAGAAGAAGGAGGTATCCCGTCACACCTCCAGTCCAATCCTTTTACAGTTACAGATTGGTGGATAAACGTTCCACGGTTTCACGCCTTTAACAGGTTTAACACAGACGTCATAAATCCACATCATAAACTCTGTGTAGTCCTGATGATGTATGTGGTATAATTCGATATATTAATGGACTAGAGTCAGAATCATCACAGGCTGTAAATAGAGAAGTGAAACTGCAGGCGTCTCCTTCAGTCTCTCAGTGCGAGTATTAAACTCTCATGACCTCGATATAACAAGGTTCATTAAGCCTTCTGCTCTGTTCTGGTTAACGTGAGGCTTTTTAAGTGAAACTGGACTGAAAAAATGGTTTTCCAACACGGAGTCTCACTTAATTTATGTAATGAATGTTTTTTTAATCAAATTTCTATTCTATTTGATCCCGAGTGTAAGAAGTTAAATGAAAAAAAAAATGTTTGTGAACACGAAATGATGTTAGCGTGTTGATATTCGCGTGCGCATGTAACAGGTGGATTCTGAGCACGTGACTCATGAAAGAAGATGAAAAATACAGGTTGATGGTTTTATCCCTTTTCCTTGTTCAGTGCTACTTTTTAATTCGGTCAAAAGCTGAATGGAATTTGTAGCATTATTAGTTCTAACATTCTCAGGGGGAAAGGTCCTATTAATAGCCAGTCTTGTTGTAAAGTAACTGAGGCAGGTCATGGACTTTGTGATATGTGTGTAACACAATCTTCACTGCTGCACAAATCCGCATGAAATCGCTGTCTGGACCTGAACACTAAATCATCAAGCCGTTCTTTTATTTTGCATTTCTCTTTCATGGGCCACAGACAGTGGGTGAATGTATGGCAGGTTGATCAAACCCACAGGCAGACAGGGTTAATGCAGGCAAATCCATAATCACAATCCAAACAGACTGGCAAAGGTCAAAAACCTGGACAGCTGATGAGTGGCAGAACATGAGCGACTTGGATAAAGTGCTGTGGAACACATGCACAGTCATAGTACAAACACTGCAGATAATAATAATAATTACGCCTCATTTCATCAAAATTTGTTCACTACTTTTTGAGTTATGTTGAGAACAGCCAAACAAACGGAGACAAAAACATAACGGTAACGAGACACAGTCTGGACTGCAGTGAGAATTGCTACAAGATGATCTGATATGTCAATAATAATGATGGGTATGAGTAAGTGACAGCCATTGAACATATAACACAAATGACTGTCCAAAGCAACAAATATCCGAACTCGAAGGGCACTCGGTAGAATGCATACCTCCGCCAAGCCACATATTTGGATTTGCATCAAAATCTAATCAATTGTTCCTTGGCCCATGGCTCACCTTTCCTCCAATTTTCATCAAAATCTGTTCACTAATTTTTTTTTTTAGTTACGTTGGGAAAAGACAAAAAAGTCCTGGATCCACATACATATCCGGATCCTGGATCTGCATACATATCTGGATTTGCATCAAAATCTAATCAATTGTTCTTCATTCCATGGCTCACCTTTCCTCCAATTTTCATCAAAATCCGTTCACTACTTTTTGAGTTACGTTGGGAACAGACAAACAAACAAACAAACAAACAGAGGTGAAAACATAACCTCTTCTAACAAAGTTGGCGGAGGTAATAACAGAAATTGACACAACCATGGGCGTTGCCACCTTCCCCTTCACATTTCATAATTCTTCGTTTGGACCCCCCCCCCCCCCCCCCCCACATTTAACATAAAATGTTCATCCAGCGCCGTTTCTATTGCTTCGTGAAAGAATCCATTCCACTTGATCGATAAGAGAATACACATACCACTGAAAATCCACTCCGGGTTTTCCGGGCATTACCTACAACAACTCACCGCATGCAAGTGAAGTGAATCTCAGTTCAAGCAGAGAAATTTTGGTGCAGCTGCTTGAAAGTGGAGGAGGTGACGTCAGCCCCATTGCCACCTCGCAATGTCTAGCTTTTGCTAAAACCTTATTCTTTTGTTATGTGCCCTCAAAATTAACCCTAGGCCACGTTAAATTAATGTTCAACTAAACAATGAAATAAGCTTAGCCTAATGGGGTATTCTTGGTTGATGATGAATTGTTTGCAGTATTTGCTCCTCCCCAGACACAATGGACATAAGGACATTCTTTACAAAGAAGCGGAAAGTCAGTCAAAATTTCCCCACAGGACAGGGTTTTTTTTGTCCCAATGGAAATGTTAGTGCAGTTAGCTGGCTAGTCAATGTTAGGAGATGTATCAGCTAGCTTAATGTTAGCTATCATTTCATTCAAACCCAGTAGGCCTGCCTTACTGTAATGCCGAGAATGAGGTCAAGTCTGCTCTGATGATATTTATTGATTCCCTGTTGTGATTTGAAGAACTTGTTTTGTCTGGTCTTTGCCAGTTTTCTGGAAAGTAACATGGGAAATCAGTGTATGGGGAATGAATAGTAGAAAGGAAAGCAATGGAGAGAGATGGACGTTATTCCAGGTGGATTGTGAAGGAAAGGGGGATAAAAGTTATGAAGTGGTAGAAATTGTGGTGGCACCAATGTAAGAAGGAGTTATAGCTATAAATCTATTTGTTATACTAATCTGTAAATGTTACTGTAGTACCACCATTGCATGTAGGTTGACAAAACTGCACTTGTTCATTGTGTGAAGTTATCTTTTATGTGTCATTGTGTTATGAAGTTTGCATGATGCCATGTCATGCCTGTTCATTGTGTGAAATTATGAATATTCTTATTTTTAAACATACAGTTGAGTGTCACTATTGCTTGGCACAGTGGCATGTTGGGTTACATCTAAAACTAAATAAAAAAGAAAACACAAAATAAAAAGTAAAATGCACCCATAAAGTCATTGTTGGTGATAAATTGTGTCACATTCATCTTATTATCTTAGGCATAGCGGTGGGTTTAAAAACCGGCTGATGAATATATGGACTAGTTGAATGAGGACTTATTGTTGAGTCTCTAAAATAGTCATTGAATTAAGTGACTTTTGTAGGTAAAATTAGGTGTTTCACAACCTGTTAAAAATACACCAGAATGCAGGAAATGGTATCTAATTAATTAAATTTTCCATTCAGAGGTCAGCACAGTGGTGTAGTGGTTAGCATTGTTGCCTCACAGCAAGAAGGTTCCGGGTTCGAACCTCACGGCTGATGGGGGTCTTTCTGTATGGAGTTTGCATGTTCTCCCTGTGTCTGCGTGGGTTTTCTCCGGGTGCTCCAGTTTCCCCTACAATTCAAAGGCATGCAGATTAGGAAAAATACCCAGCCACTGGGGTTGCACAAGCCAGTGTGTATTTAGTGCTGGTCCTAAGCCCAGATAGACTGGGGAGGGTTCCGTCAGGAAGGGCATCCGGTGTAAAACTTAGGCCAAATCAAATATGCAGAACAGATCCACTGTGATGACCCGTGACGGGAGCAGCCGAAAGAAGAAGAAGAGGCTTTTACATTCAGCTGAAATGGTAGCTGAGGTCCAATTAGTTATGGTGGCATTTTGGGCAGGAATTATGGTCTGATTGGCAAACAGTGGAATTGGAGAAAGGAACTTGCGGCCCACAGAGACCACATGCAGTAGATAATAGGCGATCATTTAAGACTCAGAGACCGCGGTCTATATTCAAGGCTAAAGCTGTACCACAACATCAAAGTAACACTGGTTTTACTAAACAAACTATAGAGTCTTACTATATTTTTAAAGTCAAGCAAATGCGACATAATATACTCGCATAGCTGAGAGAATAAGGCTGCTAACAGTCAAAGTGGTAGCTAGATTTGTTCAAACATTTTTATGTTAAATGTTAAAAACTTTTAAGCTATAATTATTGCAAGATCAATCTCCTGACCATTGATTAAGATTTTGAGCCCTTATTTTGTCCATCAAGTACCTGGCCTGTCAAAATGCATCCAATGCTAATCTCAAAAGCAAGACTTAGCCAGCTAGCACAAGCTAGTTAAACATAGTCGCTAGTGAAAGTCTAGTCATCGGTGCTTGTAACTAGCTACTACCAGTATTAGCTATTCCCTAAACACTTCATCCAGTCAAATCATTTTAATAATCTCACAGATTCTATTGTACTTCATGTGTAAGAAGAAATGAGACCATATTGTGAGATTCATTAAAAATGTTCATAGCTTGAAAAGTGTTTTCAAATCGAGTGGTCAGGACCACGCTACATTTCCTTATGTTGTGAAATTATACATTTGAGAGTATTAAATAGAGCTGATAATGAGATATTTGAATATGTCTCCTTTTTTTTTTTGCTTCCATGATGTAACTGTGAAGCAGATGAATATTGTGTGAAGTCTTTGTTCGTCGTGTCATGTGACAAACATGCGACATAATGAAATGTGTGAATGTTCATTATAAGAGAAGTCTGCCCAAGCCAAGTCATTCCAAAGCAGCAGTTTTCGTCCAGTAGTTATGGAAACTCATGAAATTTAATAGCGCCCCCTGCAGTCCTGGAGCACTCGCATGCGACAGCCAATAGAAAAACCACACTGAGAGTACAAACTTGTCATCATCGTCTCTGCATCATCTATGCTGAGGTCTCCTCTTGAATCCTGCAATGATGTCAACACTATCCCTCATCTAACACTCATCTAATCACCTTCACCAAAGTTTTAATGAAAGATCAATCTTTTTCAAACAAGGGAAAATGAAAGAGGATGTGTTATAAACAGTACAGAACTCAGCCGTTGTCTTTCAGCTATTCGGAAGTGGGAAAGCACATTGTAAGGTCTTTCTCCTTTTTTATTCCAATGATAACAGTCTGAACGGCTTCTCCTGGCAGACTAAATCTGCAAATATAATTGATGTTATTAAAGAATGAAAAGGTCAAAACAAAATTCCACTGCTGCTGAAAAATCCTTTCTTCCTCAGCCAGTCGACGCCATGACCGCCTCATAAAATAAATACAATCAGGCTCATAAATATTTCTCATAGTGTAATTTAAAAGAACGCAGCCAAAGTGGGGCTTTAGTGTTTTTAGAAATACACAAAGAAGCTCAGGGGTCTGTGCAGAGAAACTTGGCCATAATGTAAAGAGAAATTTCAATTAGCAGCATAGTTGGCTTTCAAAGCTCCCTAAAAATAACAAAAGATTTCCAAACTGGAGACCAGAAAAAGGGAGAGTTGCGAATGGGAGGCGCCGTTTTCTACATCAACACAAATCAAATGGATTTAGTGTGACAATTTAGGAACCGATTTTTCATAATTCAAATAAACTAAATGAATAGATGGGCTAATCTGGAACTGTACATAGGTCCATAGGTTCGCCAGGCTCTTTATTAGGAACATCCATCCACCTGCTGTTTGATGCAGTTCTCTAATCAGCCAATCCCTTCACAGCAGCACAATACATAAAATCATAGAGATACAAATCAGGATCTTCAGTTAATGTTTCAGCATCAGGATGGGAAAAATTGTGATCTCAAAGTGTGACTTTCTTTCACTGTGGCATGGGTGTTGGTTTGAGCCAGATGGACTGGTTTGAGTATTTCAGAAACTGCTGATCTCCTGGGGTTTTCACACACAACAGTCTCTAGAGTTTACACAGAATGGTGCGAAAAACAAAAAACATTGCATGAGTGACAGTTCTGTGGGTGGAAACAAACACTTTGTTGATAAAAGAGCTCAGAGGAAAATGGCCAGATTGGTTTGAGCTGCCAGGAAGGATATAGCAACGCATATAATCACTCAGGGTGTACCCCGCCTTTCGCCCGTAGTCAGCTGGGATAGGCTCCAGCTTGCCTGCGACCCTGTAGAACAGGATAAAGCGGCTAGAGATAATGAGATGAGATGAGATAATCACTCTTTACAACCGTGGTGAACAGAAAAGCATCTTAACTTGCAACAGCAGAAGAGCACATTGGGTTCCAGTCCTACAGGCATGAATATAAATCTCTTTAGTTCTTTAGTTTTATCCTGAAAGTATGAGTAGAAATATTTACTTCTTATTTATAAATAAGAAACTTATTTCCGAGGTCTACTTGTGTCCTTTGCTGGAGAGTCTGATGCATTTTCTTAATAAATGTAACCAAGAACCACCTACTTTTACAGAAAGAAACAACTTTCTCTGACAGTGTCGATCAACAACTTTACTTTACTTGTTTCCGCAACACAGATTTTGTTTACTGCTGTAAGCAAAGGAGAGAAAGAGAGAGAGAGAGAGAGAGAGAGAGAGAGAGAGAGAGGATAATGCAAACATTTTATCCAGTAATTCTCTCTTCTTCAAGATCCTGAAGCGTGTGGCCAGAAAAGTGTACCAACAATATCAGCTCTGTGGAGCAGCTGAGGGTGAGATGAGTAAATAAGTAAACACTGTATATGCATGTAACAGGAAGTGATGGAGTTCATCTCATCTCATTATCTCTAGCCGCTTTATCCTTCTACAGGGTTGCAGGCAAGCTGGAGCCTATCCCAGCTGACTACGGGCGAAAGGCGGGGTACACCCTGGACAAGTCGCCAGGTCATCACAGGGCTGACACATAGACACAGACAACCATTCACACTCACATTCACACCCACGGTCAATTTAGAGTCACCAGTTAACCTAACCTGCATGTCTTTGGACTGTGGGGGAAACCGGAGCACCCGGAGGAAACCCACGCGGACACGGGGAGAACATGCAAACTCCACACAGAAAGGCCCTCGCCGGCCACGGGGCTCGAACCCAGACCTTCTTGCTGTGAGGCGACAGCGCTAACCACTACACCACCGTGCCGCCCTAGTGATGGAGTTATTAAAGATATTAGACATGATATAAATTAGATGTAATGAAATAATTTAATAAAGCAAAAAACAAAACAAGAGAAGTGGAGCTGCTTGCGTGACTTGACTATATGCATGCAACGTTTAAAGTGGGACATCACATCACATAGCAATGAATGGTCCAAAAAATAGGGGGGAAAAAAGATGTTCTTTTTAGTTACATTGCAATGCTGGAATATTGGCAAAGAAATCTTCTCAACATGTCATAAATCTCCTTTGATTGGCTCACTAGCAAGACTAATTTATCACTGCCACTCTGTACTCCATGTTGGTTTTTCTCACTTGCCCCCCAGCTCATGACTTGATTGGCACTCGGCATCACTCTGTGCATTTCTGAAATGTTTTTTTTTTCAACTCTGTGACCAAAAAGTAACCCACACCAGCACTTTTTAAAAGCAGCCGCACTCCACCCACATTGCTTCCCATAGGATTATGTCTAAAGTGTGTACTGAGGGTTGAGAAAACAATGCCAAGTTTGAAAGCAGCCTAAAGCAAAGCTGCTGATTGGTCAACTGTTGGAACAACTTTATACCAGGATCAGACTACTTTGTCTTTCACGATTGTCACTGTATCAGATTTGCTGCCTTCAAGATGACGACATCTTTTCCAGGGAAATTTCAACAAGACGATGCAAAACCACCTTCTGCATACATTACAAAGGCATGGCTGTGGAAGAAGAGGGTGCCTGTCCCCGATATGGAATGTGTGGCAAATTTTGAAATGACAAATATGACCATGATGACTCTGTACTGTTCCACAACTTAAGACTTGTTTGCAGGAAGAATGGGTCAAAATACCACCTGAAACACTTCATCACTTGTGCCGCTTTTGCACTACAAACGCGGCTGAGTTGGGCTGAGCCGTGCCGTGCTGAGTCGGGCTGAGTCGAGCTGAGTGGGGCTGTTGGAGTTGCATTTCGACTACAACCGCGCTGAACCATGCTGGCTGGAAGTGGGTGGACACATTGGGTGGAGTTAGCGAAAGTGGGTGGACGTCACGTGATGTCGTTAAGCAGCGCAAACAGTGACATCAGTGAGCTTTTAAGCGGTAGTCTCACGACCCGGATAGTAAACAATAAACATGGAGGACATGGAGTCGTTAGTGTTGCTGGTCTTGGTGCTGTGGCTTGTTGTCACCGACAACGCGGACAGATACTGTCAAGAGCGTATAGATGAGGCGAGGCGCATAAGGCTTCAGAAATTCTCGTAATTCGTAATTCTTCTTCTTCTTCCGGGTTTACGGTGTTTACAGATCCCAGCGTGCTCGCGGGGCGTGTGGGCGTGTGAGGACACTCCTCCTCACCAATCAGTGCACAGGGGAGTGTCTGCTCACGCCCCCAGCCTCACTCGGCTCGCTTCAGCCCCACTCCAAAGCCGTGCGAGTTTTAGGGGCTAAGCAGGGCTGAAGCGAGCCGAGTCGTGCTGTTCTTTGGTAGTCGAAACGCGAGCCGTGTCGGGCTGAAGTGAGCTGAAAAAGGGTAGTGGAAAAGGGCCATTGGTGTCTTCAGTCTCTAAACATCTTTTAAGTGTTGTGAGAAGGAATGGCAACGTTACAAAGTGGTAAATGCTTTACCGTCCCATTTATTTTTTTGAAATGTGTTGCAAGAATCAAAACTGAAACGTGTTTATTTTGAAAAAAACAAAAAACAAAATTCCTGAGGTCAAACATCAATTGATCTGCTGTTGCATTGTTTTGAGTGCAAAGATTATTTGCAAATCATTGTTTTCAGTTTTAATTTCATTTTCAGCATACCATCCCAACTTTTTCTTTTGGAGGATTTGGGGCTGTATAAAGTACTCTACCTCTTTTCATACCTCTATCACTCCTACTTTCTGTTTATTCATCCCTCACTTTTCCTCCCATTACCTTCAGCTCATTTTTCAAGCCCTAACTGTTCCTGCAAATTAAAAGCTAAGACCACTGAAGTTGGTAAACGTCATTAGGTTAAACGTAACTTGCATAAATACAGCATAACTTTTTCTATGTTTGTCTATGTTTGTCTATGCTTTCTTTCTTTCTTTCTTTCTTTCTTTCTTTCTTTCTTTCTTTCTTTCTTTCTTTCTTTCTTTCTGTTTTGTCCCTCCATCCTCCCATTAGAAACCGCTGATTTTACTACTCCTCTATCTTTTAAGGTAGAACCATGAAACTCGGTATATGGATTAATCTGTAAAAGTACAACATTTAACTGCTCCTCATACTAATGACACTCGTCTACCTCACCCTTCCATTCTTTCATTCATCCCTCCATCCTTCCATAGAGCAATACACTGATTTTACTACTCCTTCAACTTTTAAGATATCTCTCTCTCTCTCTCTTTTTTTTTGCTTTGCAAGCATTAGTATTTCCTTCAGAAAATGCAAATCTATTTTTTTTTTAGTTTTCAGTCATGGGAAAGTCTTCAGGATGAATACACAAACGTGACAAGCAGTATATTTTTGTCTTATTGACTTCAAATTTGAAAAAAGGCTGGTGTGGGAATGGCTGTTTATATCCACTGTAGCAGAAATGATAACAGAAACTAACATGTGCTGCGTAACTAGAAATGGATAAAAGTTTTTTTTTAATATAATCATTTTGTTTCTTGAAAAAAGTGTTTGTCAGGATTCCTCTAAGCTTTTTTTTTAATTTATGTCACCATTTTAAGGTTTTCCTTTGTAAATAAAATAGTAATCATTAGTAACTTTGTTAGTTTCTAGGACCTTTGGAGCAGTAACATTTACTCAACTTCATGTCAGGCCACATGACACCACACCACCCTGTCATTGATTATTTTCCTAACTGCAATTCCTGAAACTTATTGAGAATGCACTTAGGTAATAAAATAATGTATATATTTTTTATCATTACATTTTTATCTGTATATTGTATAGTTGGCTTGTTCTTGGGATTTTTTTAAACTCTATTTTATGTTGCAGTGTGTCTTTTTCTTTTCACATGTCTGATAATGTGCTGCTGCAACAAAACAATTTCCCAGCTTGGGATTCATAAAGTAAAATCAATCTATCAATCAATCTATCAATCTCTATCTATCTATCTAAACCTATCAGCCATTAGCTTTGTACACCCGACTGAATTCTCAAACCGGAATTGATCCATAGTACAATAAATAGATGCACACAGAGGACGGTGTGTGTGTGTGTGTGTGTACCAGTTCACAAATCAATGTTTTATTAATTTAAACACAATCAAATAATAAATGTCAAAAAAATCTGTACATATCTTTTTTTCAGACACAACAAATGTTTGTGTGTTCACGACGAGGCCCACGTCAATATTTTTCCAGTTTGCATTATGATTGCAATATTTATTATTAAAAAAAAAACTTACTGTATAAAACATCTCCCATCTAATATGACCATGAACTAGCAGCAATATGTGTTACCCTGGGGGACAGGAGAAAGGAGCATAGTAAACGGGCAGATTTTATATGGGAGGGGGCAGATTTACGTTGTGGTGGCATTAAAGGGGCAGAATTTATTTGGGTCGGGGTTATGGGGCAGATTAAATGGGCAGATTTTATATAAGGAGATATTAATTGGGGTAGATTTTGGGTATTGTCGGTTAAAGACGCATATATTTGGGGTTGGGGGGATGGTTAGAGGGTTAGAGTTTAGACAGGGGAAAGGGGCAGCAGAACACTTCACCTTCAGGAATGAAGCAACACTGACGACGGAGCAGAAACCGGTCAGAAACTCACACACGGATTCAATTCCTGCTGAGGAAATTCACAGTCGGTAGCGCATGTGTGTTCTTGACCCCTTTGCGTCATTGTGTGTGTGTGTGTGTGTGTGTGTGTGTGTGTGTGTAGTGGCTTTCTTACAGTCCTTAGAGCTTTAAAGTTTCCCAAGTCCACAGTCTTATTTATCTAAGCACTATGAAGATTTTTTTTTCTCCCAACTACAGCAACATTTCCAAAAATCAAAATTAAAAAGACTACTTCATACAAAAATTACACTTAATGTACAAGAGTTTCTGCCTTTAGTGCCAGTACAAAAGATAACAAAACCTTGAAATATTGTGGAGGTTTGAGGTCTAATTGCTTTTAAACGTTAAACAGAAAAAGGAGTCAGTGGGGAGCGTACAGACGCTCGACTCAAAACTTGACATTCATTTTGATTATCACTTTCTTTTCTGATGTGTTTTATCCCATAAATACATGTATTTATTTCAAAATAAAATGCTACCGAGGTCCTGTAAATAAATACAGAAACTTTGACTAGCAAGGGAGGAAATAAAATAATAAAATAATCAATAAATCCGTAAACAAAATACGAAATCATTGACACTTGACATCCATGCTTTTGGTCATGACGAAAATTCTCAAGAAATCGTTCCGATCTACACTTAGACCATTAAGCGACACTTCGAGGCCCCGCACAAGTTCTTTGTGGTGCACTCTTGCCTTAGTGTACTTCCACCAAAAAAAAAAAAAGCACTGAATAGCATGAACTGTAGCTAAAGCAAAACAGGAAGGAATAGTCCAGTGATTAAAAATATACACACACGAAAAATCCGCCGTATTCTGTACACATCTGATTGTCTGAGCAAATGCAGATAAAGTTTTTCTTTCTTTTCTTTAAATTATTAGAAAATCCGTTTTCTTCTTCTCCATAAACGTCTTCTTGGAATCAAAGTACTCTGTATGGCGAGAAACACACAAAACAAAAAAGGCGATAAGTCTCTCGCAGGGAGGCGGCGCTCTCAACAAAGTGTCCGATTATAAATTAGAAGCGTAGGACATCCAGCGCAGTGGTTTCAAGCGAACCCGAGTAAAGAGAAGAGGGGAAATCACGCTGAATCTCAGCGGGATCGGAGTCTCACTAAGAGCCGAAAGCGATGTCGGTAGCTCTGGTTTCCTCACAGGTGTGAACCCTCGCAGAGTTTTTTTTTTTTGTTTGTTTTTTTCCAGAAAAAAATCCATAAAACATTCTGACGGCTTTTTCAGAAAGAAGCCGAGTCAATTCACAGTAACCTGCAGCTGCAGCGACATAAAAAGTCGCAATCCTCCAATCGAGCGCTCCGCCGAGGGCCGAGGTTTAGGGTTAAGACGAGTCGCAGGCCGATTTGCACTTATAACCTGCGTGTTTGCGTTTGTTTTCCCCAGTTAAGTGTGTTAACGTTCTGTCGTCGGTCCGTGCTGAGTAGAAGGAGTAGAGATGAGGATGTCACAGTGCTACAAATACTCCAAGTCCAGCGCGTGATGAAGAGCCATGAGGTCCGAATGACTGGAGATCCTCCAGAACGGCATGTTGTGCTAGAGAGAGAAATAAAAAACACCAATGAGCACATCACTGGGGGAAAAACAAAAAACAAACCTCTCATCACATTATGACGGAAATGTTACATATCACCCAGTGCTGCTGAGTTCTCAAATCTGATTGGTCAGAAGGTGCTGATTCATTTTCTTTAGTATAAATACACAGGTGATTATAGAAGATCACAGACACTGACTGGTCAAGAAATTCAGACTATTTCTCAATAATCACCTCGAGTGACTCGGCAAAATAGCGGCCAATCACTTTGTCACCGTAAGTGAGGAAGAATTACAAATGATGAAAGAAAATGCTGTTCCTAAAAGTACGAAAGATGCTACAAAATTTGGTCGAAAACTATTCAAAGGTAAGGTGGAACTGTGATTTAAGAAGAAGAAGAAACTTTTATTTGTCACATGCACACTCAAGCACAATGAAATTTCTCCTCTGCATTTAACCCATCTGAAGCAGTGAACACACACAAGTGAGCAATGAGCACAGACACATATCCAGAGCAGTGGGCAGCTATACTACAGCACCCAGAGAGCAGTTAGGGGTTAGGTGCCTCGCTCAAGGGTACTTTAGCTCAAGGCCACCCCATGTTAAACTAACCGCATGTCTTTGGACTGTGGGGGAAACCGGAGCACCCAGAGGAAACCCACGCAGACACGGGGAGAACATGCAAACTCCGCACAGAAAGACCCCCATTGGTTGCTGGGCTTGAATCTACAGTGGTGCTTGAAAGTTTGTGAACCCTTTAGAATTTTCTATATTTCTGCATAAATATGACCTAAAACATCATCAGATTTTCACACAAGTCCTAAAAGTAGATAAAGAGAACCCAGTTAAACAAATAAGACAAAAATATGATACTTAGTCATTTATTTATTGAGGAAAATGATCCAATATTACATATCTGTGAGTGGCAAAAGTATGTGAACCTTTGCTTTCAGTATCTGGTGTGACCCCCTTGTGCAGCAATAACTGCAACTAAACATTTCCGGTAACTGCTGATCAGTCCTGCACACCGGCTTGGAGGAATTTTAGCCCATTCCTCCATACAGAACAGCTTCAACTCTGGGATGTTGGTGGGTTTCCTCACATGAACTGCTCGCTTCAGGTCCTTCCACAACATTTCCATTGGATTAAGGTCAGGACTTTGACTTGGCCATTCCAAAACATTAACTTTATTCTTCTTTAACCATTCTTTGGTAGAATGACTTGTGTGCTTAGGGTCGTTGTCTTGCTGCATGACCCACCTTCTCTTGAGATTCAGTTCATGGACAGATGTCCTGACATTTTCCTTTAGAATTCACTGGTATAATTCAGAATTCATTGTTCCATCAATGATGGCAAGCCGTCCTGGCCCAGATGCAGCAAAACAGGCCCAAACCATGATACTACCACCACCATGTTTCACAGATGGGATAAGGTTCTTATGCTGGAATGCAGTGTTTTCCTTTCTCCAAAAATAACGCTTCTCATTTAAACCAAAAATTTCTATTTTGGTCTCATCCATCCACAAAACATTTTTCCAATAGCCTTCTGGCTTGTCCATGTGATCTTTAGCAAACTGCAGATGAGCAGCAATGTTGTTTTTGGAGAGCAGTGGCTTTCTCCTTGCAACCCTGCTATTCACACCATTGTTGTTCAGTGTTCTCCTGATGGTGGACTCTTGAACATTAACATTAGCCAATGTGAGAGAGGCCTTCAGTTGCTTAGAAGTTACCCTGGGGTCCTTTGTGACCTCGCCGACTATTACACGCCTTGCTCTTGGAGTGATCTTTGTTGGTCGACCACTCCTGGGGAGGGTAACAATGGTCTTGAATTTCTTCCATTTGTACACAATCTGTCTGACTGTGGATTGGTGGAGTCCAAACTCTTTAGAGATGGTTTTGTAACCTTTTCCAGCCTGATGAGCATCAACAATGCTTTTTCTGAGGTCCTCAGAAATCTCCTTTGTTCGTGCCATGATACACTTCCACAAACATGTGTTGTGAAGATCAGACTTTGATAGATCCCTGTTCTTTAAATAAAACAGGGTGCCCACTCACACCTGATTGTCGTCCCATTGATTGAAAACACCTGACTCTAATTTCACCTTCAAATTAACTGCTAAGCCTAGAGGTTCACATACTTTTGCCACTCACAGATATGTAATATTGGATCATTTTCCTCAATAAATAAATGACCAAGTATAATATTTTTGTCTCCTTTGTTTAACTGGGTTCTCTTTATCTACTTTTAGGACTTGTGTGAAAATCTGATGACGTTTTAGGTCATATTTATGCAGAAATATAGAAAATTCTAAAGGGTTCAGAAACTTTCAAGCACCACTGTAGAACCTTCTTGCTGTGAGGCGACAGTGCTAACCACTACACCACCATATCTATTTCAAAGCAAAGTATTTTGTATTACTCAGCAGAGATAAGTGACAAGTCTGTGCTGTGGTGTTATTACATTTGCATGCGGCTTTTGAAATTTGAAATAAATTATTTTTATATGATTTTTTTATATTTTTTTGAAAAAATAATCACCTGTGTATTTATACTAAAACAATTATCCACCTCAGGCTCAGTGAATATTGGTGAATAATAACCTCGACTTCATTATTATTCACCAATATTCACTTCACCTTCAGTAAATAATTGTGAAATAACAGCAGCTTTGACAGTAGTGATAGCTGTGCTTCAAATCCCAGGCTTTATTAAGGTGCATGTTCTAATCCGTTTCTATAGTAACAATGCCGAGACTGGGACTTTGCAGGGACTTGGATGATGGAGAGGGTTCTCAAGAAAAACATTTAACCATTGATATGGTGATGTTTTTGGAACATTTATAGGAGAGTCTCGAGGGTCAGGAGTCTCCAGTCAGTGCGTTTTCTATGATGCCATAGACATTCCACAATGTTACTCGTAACTATAAATGGATAAAAAGTATGAAATGTCATTTATCAATAAATAAAAAACTGTAATCATTGGCAAATTGCTGCAGTATGAGAGGAATAAAACACTTCAAGCTGTGCTCTTTTAGGAAAATAATCCACAATGGAATGATGTAATGCAAAGCATTTTTTTCCCCCAAAAAACTGTACCTTACTGTCCATTATAGAGTAGGTCATCTATCTAACTAGCACTTAAAGTCAGTTATTTGGACTATATCATTTGGACTATATAATTACAGTATGTAGCTATTTAACTACATAGCTACATCAGACAGCTTGCTCTGTTTATCTTGTATAATAGCTACACATTTCTACATTTCTAAATACATACTTCATCTATTGTTCAAGCAAATAAATGAATATTAGCTACCTCCCATGAGTAATGTATGGAAACGTATTGCTGCCACACCAGAAAAAGAAAAATGGATCAATATCATGTTATAACGTGAAAAGTTTATTGTTATAACAAGATATTTTCACATTATTACAACATACAAACTTGTCACGTGAAACTTTTCGGTGGATGATTTTGTTCTAAGTATGCGTAAGATATAGTACAACATTACAACGTAATAAGTTTGTATCTCGTTAGAACCTGAAAAACATCTTATGACAATAAACTTATGAACATAAACTAGCCATGTTTCCGGCAAAATATTTCTGAACATAGACTTAGTCTATAGTTCAACCAAATCTATGAATATTAGCTAGCTCCCAGGAGTAATGCTAGCCATGTTTCCATCTAGCTACCCTCCTCCATCCAGCAATTCAGATATATAATAAGTGGCAAAGTTTGTTTGTTTGTTTGTCTTGAGCTAACGTCGCCATTTCTTGATGGATTTTCACCAAATTTGGCAAGTAGGTCAGGGGATGACCCGGAATTTTGCAGATATAAACAAAATTCATATACGGGCCCCAGGGATGTTCCTGGGGGGCACAACATCCACTCACCCCCTTCCTCAATGCCTTTCACGTGACATTTATCAATGCAAACTCTTGACAGATCTTCACTAAACTTGGCATGCAGATACAGGAGGTAGCCACAATTTGGCAGAACTCAAAAATTCCATACTTGAGCCCCAGGGGGTCCCCGGTGGGCCCCTGGGTGGTGCATGTTTGGATTTTTGTTTGTCTTGGGTTAACGTCACCATTTCTTGACAGATCTTCAACAAATTTGACATGGAAGTCTGGGGGCAACCTAGAATTTTGCAAAACCCAGGCAATAACCTGCTAGTTGTAGATAATTGAAAGTATCCAACAAGCTAGAAGTAAAGACCTGAATGAAAAGCTGACCAGAAAAAAGAGCATACTAATTTTACTCATTTTTAATAGAACAGCAGGATGTTATACACATTGTTACAAAACATCAGGAAGCTATTGTGACATGTAATTTTAATATTGACAAAAAGTCTACACTATAATAGCAGCCTACAGTATGTCGAATATTACTTGTGTGTAGTGGAAATGTGAGGGTATCATTTGCACACAACAGTGTCTTTTACACCAATTTGGTGTATAAGGATAGAAAATTTACATTGTGATAGTTAAGGCTGTGGTCACACTACAGCTCGCAAATACTTGGCGATGAAAAATTAGTAGCACCGCCACCAAACGTGCAGTGCACGGCGAATGTTGTCTGAGCTTCGCGAGTTGTTTTTTGGTGTGTCTCTGCCTCGTGAATGGCCATAAATGCTGCAAAACATTTCCATGCATGCATTGAAATTTGGTGGCGATGTTTTTGTCGGCAAACTGACCAGCGAATGCTTGCAGATGGGATTGGGAAAACTCCCCGAAGCTCGGGAAAGCATCACCACCAACACGCCTTATTTTCATCGATAACCCATTGCAAAGCATTGCAATCTGTAGTGTGACCATAGCCTAAGAAAAGAAAGTGAGTTGGCAAAATAAACATGTTCATTTGAATATTTGTCCAATGAATATCCTTATAGCTAACTATTAAAAGAGTTAAAACATTTCCCGTCCTGTTAGCTATGATAAGATTTATTTCACATTGATAAATGGTTTGTAGTGCCGTGGAATAGGGACACAAGTTCTTGAACTTAAGCTAGAACCTAATTAGCTATTTATATTACTAGAAATTTTCCAGCTAGCTAAGAATACCAGTATGGGCAAGCATATTACAATATCCTTTTTTCATTCTTCATAAAACCTTTGCCATTTAATTTCTTTCCTTTTCCATGAATCTTTTTATTGGCATTAAAATGGAGTTGCAATGAGGAAGTAACAGGTATTTAGAAAGTTAGCAATTTAGCAAAAGTGGTAGCAAATGGTAGCATGTTTAAAAATCCTTCCTTCCACTTTCTTTTTCACAACTAGTGCTTTACTTCGTTCTTGTTCTCAAAGACATTGGTGTAACATGGATATTTTTAATGACTAACAATTTACTTCCTGTTATGCAAGCGGATTAATTCAAACTTTGAATGAATGGGTATTTTAATTTGAAATGTTTTGGTGCAAGAAAAAAAAAAGCGAGCAAATTTCCTTAATTGTTAGATGCATTTCTTTTCAAACATTTTAATGACCTCATTAGTAAAGTCGAGAAATTAGAAAAAGGAATTTGTAGCACTCTTGAGATCTCTTTTTTGTTTTGTTTTTTTTAAAGCTCTACTGGGAAAATAAGTATGAATGCACTGTACGGTCCAAACTTCCCTAAACACGACATTGCGAATGAGGCTTTGTTCTCCGAGAGACGCTGGGAGAAATATGAGTCTGCGAGAATGAAAGAAGCTTGTCAGGAGTCTTCAGTGCTTCCATTACTGCCTCTTATCAATGGTATAGCTTCTCTCAGGCATATGTTCCGCTTAGAGGAGCTTGCGCTGACCCTTAAAAGACTCTTTTTCTTTTTTCCTTTTTTTTTTTTTTGTTTTGTAAATTGTCTTCTGCTTTCAAGTTTTAAAAGCCAGAGATGTTATCTCTTCTTCACCTCAGCTGGGTTATTAAGCAGAGGGGGATTGTTTTGGGGATTCTTTAATGGACAAAAGAGGGGAGAAATAACGACAAAACTCTGACATCCGTCTATTATCTGATGCTATTCCGAGTGCAAATGAAGAGAGAATCTCCATACTTCATTCCCACAGGTGTACGGGACTGTCAAAAACTAATATGTGGAGATGTGTGAACATCCACATTCCTTGCATCGCTAATTGACAACATGCAACTAAATACTTGGCAGGATATAATAAAGAAGTGTGTCACCATGTAGGTTCATCTTTTGGATCTGTCTCTTACCTGTCAGGGAAATGTTTGTTCCCTCGGGTAATTAATTAGCTAACGAATATCTTCATCTTTTGCGGTTTATGGTTCGAGAGTTGAGTTTACATGAAAAACTTGGCAGGAACTCAGCACACAAAGGGCTTTTAGACAGTCAGCAGGTAATATAAATCCTTCAAATCCTCCTTTGAACAGCACAGACGAGAGCAAGTACAAGACCCGGCTGCTACTGCACCGTGTCGTACAACACATCAAAAGGCTTTGGCAGCCAAGCCGTTCCCTCATCTTCAACCCACAGAAGAAAAACATCCCACATTTCATCAAACAAAGATGTAAGCTTCTTAAACGCGTGCTCTGTTTATGGGCCGGTCTCTCGATCATGCCTGAAAGGACTTGTCTAGCGTTACACGCATTCATGCTGCTTCAGCTCAGCTCAGCAATGTATAATTATGCCATCTCGCCCCCTTTTTACACTTGAGCTGTCAGTGCTGATTCAATTGTGGAAGCTATTTTCTCGTTTCGCCAATGGGCTTTTTGGGAATAAATGGACGAATGTGAAAGAGACGATGGGGGGGGAGAGTTGAGCAGGGTCGAGTGAAGGGTTTCTCATTTACCTTTTTGGAGCTCTGCTCCTCTTCTACTCCGTCTCCCACCACCACATAAACAACTTTCCTCCCGAATCTCTGAATTACTCGCTCGAAGCAGCTCTCTTTGCCTGCGGAGAACAGAAACAGGTTTAGTGCTTCCAAACGCATCCAAGAGCCAGCCTTTTGTGAGAGCTCTCTAAATACGCAATAAGTTACACAAAATTACCCAGTGTAAACACTTAGCCGTAGCTTGGGGGATTCGATAAGATCAATGCCCAGATAAAAGTGGCCTGAAAAGCATTAAGTGTGTCTTTCTCCTCCCTAAACCTGGGACAAATGGAGTTTAACGAGCTAAATCAGCCTCACATGCTAATGTCAGGGTTTAGGGAGGCATGCAGCCCGCAACCAGAACCGGCTCTGCTCAGCGATGGCCCAAAAACCCATGGACTCCATGCTTAGAGTTTATTTTGCATTTGAAGAAGCGGAGGCAGGAGTGGAGGGGTGAGGGGGCAAAAATGTCCGTGTGGAATGACATAAATTTGCCGAAGTGGTTTCATATGCAGGCCTGAAAAAAAGGAGAGGCCCAGCTCAGGCCCAGCTCCAAGAAAATAATCCTAGCCT
This sequence comes from Neoarius graeffei, assembly GCF_027579695.1. Classification (NCBI taxonomy): domain Eukaryota; kingdom Metazoa; phylum Chordata; class Actinopteri; order Siluriformes; family Ariidae; genus Neoarius; species Neoarius graeffei. The sequence goes on from NC_083587.1 coordinate 29,332,674, forward strand.
GATTAGGCCTTTTCCTTAGAAACCAACTTCAAACCTCTCGTGTGTCCGCCCCCTTCTGCAGTCTAAACCAATCCTGCGCCATGCGTCCGCTGATGTTTACACATAATAACATAATATCCTGATTGTTCTGCCCACAGGAACCTGCAGGTAGAGGAGCTATCACTCACCTATTTTTGTAGCGCTATAAATATTCTCGATTGGAAAAACTATTCCCAGTCCGTAGAGCAGCACTTTTGCGAGGGCAGGTATGAGCTGCGTCGTGGTCACTAAGATGTTCACACAATTTGACCTGGAATTGAAGCAGATAAAAGAAAGCATGATTTTCTTAGATTTTGGATGAAACTGCTAGCTAATCGTGTCACCATTAGTAACTCTGTAAATGTTCACAAAAATATATAATGTGTGTCAAATGTGAGGTTGGGAATGTATAGACTGAAGGACTATTCTGTAATTTTTTAGATTTATGTATCTGCACTCTCAATAATTTTCCTTACCTTGAGTGGATTAATGTTAGTGCTTTCAGTGCCAGTGTTAACCAGGAATCTGTCAAAGCTTCAATTTCTGCTCGCAGTTGCAGCCAGGCCTCCCTTTTGGCCGGACCCAGAAGTCCTGAAAACCAACAGAAAGTCTTGTTTGAGTTGGCCCGTTTTTGCAAACAACTCCAGAAATTTCAAAATTTAGCCCCAGCCCAAGTTGTAGGCTTGGTGGAAAAACCTCAGAGTGTTTTTGTTGACACGCATTTCCATTCCCCTTTCTCTCCTTCCAATCCAGCAATTTGCCTTGAGCATTTTTATTGTGGAATTACCTCCGACGTTGTTTTTGTAGGTGGTGTAAATTTCTTTTACTCGTCTGTAACGGAAGGCCAGCTTTCTCATCCAGTCCACTCCTCCTCTCACACCGGTCGCCAAACACAGGTTGGCACTGGTGGCGGCGGCATGAAAGCCATCCGTACTGAAGTTATACGTGCTATAAAAAGAGATAAATTAGTTTCAGATTATCATAGTGGACTGAGAGTACCACTACATTTGCACAAAAGTACAACTTGCACCAAATGTAGTCGATCAGCCTTGATGTTTGGTGTCTAAAGAACTAGACATTTATGGAAAAGCTTTTTGGTGACTTCCAAAATAAAGAAACAGCCTTCAGAAACCAAACGTCTTGTCTGAGCGACTACATTTTGCTGAAAGGAAAAACTTTGTAAATGTCATATTTGACCTTCTTTACCTCAGATCTTGACCGTTGTCATCAGAGGAAACGTCGTCAATGTGGACTTGATCACACTCCTGTAGAAAAAGCGCAGGAAAAAAACAGAAGACAGTCCAAATTAAAGTAGGCCGATTTGATTAATGGCTTACACGTGTGAAACTGGGTGCGATTTGGCAGCTCGGATCCATGTGAAGTGAGTAATGTCAACAACTGTGGAATTCCCATTTTGAAGCATAGAGCTCAGGGCGGAAAGCAGAAATCATGGCCTAAAACCACTTCCAGGCTTGAACCCCCCACCTGCTCGGTCTTAATAAAAATAAACACAATCATCAGGGGACTGAGGGTGTAGCCACTTGGGTACTAGTACTAGAGGGAAGAGCTTAATGCTTTTTCATCTATTACTAGATAAACATCAGCTGGGATGAGATCAGTGGGGCTTCAAAAACACTAATATAAGCTGCCAGTGTTTGCCACGTATCTAGTCATGGAATTCTTCTCGGTTGTGATAATGTGCTTTTAAACAGTCGTATTACACAAGTCATACAGTGGGTGACTTCCAGTTTCTGCATTAGCAAACTGTGATGAGACAAAGACAGAAAGCTGGATTAGAAACGTACAGTAGAAGAATAACCATCCAATGGTACCTATTTATTAATATAATAATTTAAAAAAACATTTACAGGTCTCATTAATGCATGACCTAAACAGGCATCCTAAAAAACAGAAAAAAAGGGTGGAATCGCTAAAATACAGGCTTTAATATGGGACAGTATATTGTACTAATTTAGTCATATTAGCTCAGCTAACCAGCTTCCTAAAGGATTAGCGACAGAGTAAGAATGGGAAATAAGGAAAATCGGAGTTTGTGATGTGGTTACATAATTAAGTTTGTGATTAGGTAACCGAATTTAACTTTCTGTCAAGTTCTGTATTGCATGGGAAGGTCCTGACATGAAACATCCAATATCTAAAATATCCAGCTGTAATCCAAGTTGCATGTTATTAACATTTTGTAATAAATGTTTAACGCGGGCGGCACGGTGGTGTAGTGGTTAGCGCTGTCGCCTCACAGCAAGAAGGTCCGGGTTCGAGCCCCGTGGCCGGCGAGGGCCTTTCTGTGCGGAGTTTGCATGTTCTCCCCGTGTCCGCGTGGGTTTCCTCCGGGTGCTCCGGTTTCCCCCACAGTCCAAAGACATGCAGGTTAGGTTAACTGGTGACTCTAAATTGACCGTAGGTGTGAATGTGAGTATGAATGGTTGTCTGTGTCTATGTGTCAGCCCTGTGATGACCTGGCGACTTGTCCAGGGTGTACCCCACCTTTCGCCCGTAGTCAGCTGGGATAGGCTCCAGCTTGCCTGCGACCCTGTACATACATGTCAACCTATACGGAATGTCCGTATTTTATACGGATTTGATTCAATAAACGTAGTATACGGGCGTACAAATAAAGTTATAGATTCTTTAAAAAACTTCAATATTTATTTAGAGCTATAATCAATTCCCACTATGATAAAAGAGCGCATAACATTTACAAACGTACTGTACACCACAGACAGCCAGTAAAGAGTCTTATGAAATCGCGCGTTATCTTGTGGTAGCGAGACTTCGTTCCACTTCTGATCATGCGCAGACCGCATTGCGAGAATCCCGCCAACCTTAACATTTTGTCTGAAACGCATATTTCCACCTGAGCGACTTTCAGTATGAAACGATTCTGAATGGGCACTCCGGCAAGATCAACACAGACACTTGCTGTGACATGCAGCCTCGTGAGGTATTGGTGCAGAGCGCTAAAAAAGCTGTCATGGAGTACAATTCAGAACATTAGAGTGACACTTTGTGTTTTTGTCAAACATTGGAGCTTTGTATTCATTCTGAAGGTTTATTGTTATTAATATTGAATAAAAAAGTAACTGGGATATATCATTGTTAATTATCATTCAAATTTTAGGTTAATTATTTTAATTTGCATCTTATACGGATTTTATAAGGGAAATACGGATTTTGGAGGTTGGTTATACAGGTTTGATTGATCAAAGGTTGACATGTATGCCTGTAGAACAGGATAAAGCGGCTAGAGATAATGAGATGAGATGAGATGTTTAACGCGTCTTTGTAAAAGGAAGGACAGACACGCTCGCTTTGTTGCAGGCCAATGACTAAATGAAGAGTATCTGTACTGTGCGGGATAATGAGCGCATCCATGCTCCTTTCGTTTTCTTGGAGAGGACGACGAGTTCCTCAGCTCTACACTGACGCTAACGCAAACCAGACTTTCTGCTAAATGTAACATACTAGAAAAATTGAACCTGATGCTAACCGCCAATGAAATTATGACCTCTGATTGCTGCCGAGCCACACACTAGCATGGCCCGAGGCGTTTTTGTGTAGAGTGCAGACTGAAAATCTGTTATTAGTTTTCCATTTATAGCCCCCCCCAACACACACACACACCAACCAACCCACCCACTCTTCCACTTGGAAGAGCCATGAATGTTTGGGAGTTCTGCCTGGACATTATGATCCAACAAATTTCAGATGGGATGGAAAGGCAGGATTGCAACATTCAGCTGCATTAGAGGATAAAAACGGAGACGCTAAAATGAATATATGAGCTAAATTCAACCCAGGATAGCTTTTATATTCTTGTTCAGTATTCGATAATGACCTCTTTCAGCAATCAGCTGAACGTGAATAACAGTTTATGACTATTTTGCTGGAGGTTCGTAAATTCCTTTTCTAAAATTTCCTTTAAGATGTTCAATAAAGTTTCGTCTGTTAAGACACCAAAGAAAACATGAACAAAAGGACTTCCTTGTTTTAACTCAATCCAAACCTGGCCAAATGCTGACGTTATTGCATTCCTGGCTAATGCTAGAGCAGGCTAAGGGTAAAAGGGGCTTTAGACCGTAAACCTTTTTTATTTTACTGGTTCCCCTCCGAACAAATTTTTCATCTCCCCGGATTTGGGGGGAGGGGGGATGGGGACGCACGAAGAAACTCAAACCAGCTGTTCTTTAACAGAATTAAAATCTTGACCTCGAGAACCTTTGCTCTAATGCGGGCCTTCTCTCCCAGAGAGTCTCCAGATCCAAAGAGGAAAAGACTTTGACCCAGTGGCCTTCTGCTCCTCTCTAGGGCTCCGTGGACTCAGATAAGGGGAGGAGGGATGGTAGATGGAGGGAGCAAGGGAGTGATCGAGGGAGGGGTGACCTCACATGGAGATTTCGGAGCATTATGGGTCCAGAAGATGGACTGCCTACTGAAGCTGCTCAAGCTGTTTGTGTAATCTGTTTCAGCAATGGATCCTTAATACTTGCAAAGTACCAATTTGTCATTGGGAGAAGCAGCAGCTTCGGACAGGCTAAAATCATTACAGGGGAAAAATGTCTAGTCCTCGTTCACAAGTAGCAAAAAAAAGAGCTAGAATATAGAAGTAGAAGTAGCATGACGAGAACTTTAATCGGGCTTCTTCTGAGGCTACACTTAAAGAAAACAAGCAAAAAGATTTAAAATGATCTCAATATTAAGTCAACTATCCAGTCTCTAAAATTCCAGTTAGCTTATTTTGAGAACACTCCCTTACCCTGAGCAATTTGAAAAATGCTAAGAGTGTCTTTAAAATGCGTTGAATCCAATAGCCGATGTCATCGCATGCTTACATGGCCTATTTATTTATTCACTCTACCAGTACACACAATTAAATATTGCATTTCAGACCGCCAGACCTCCACGAAATGAAAAAAGCGAGGGAGAAAAACAGAAAGAACGTAGCAAGCTCCGACAATCACCACGCACAGCGGGATTTCCCATAAACTACTTGACTGCTGAGAGTCTTACAGAAACTCACGAGACTCATTATTCGTTCTTCTTAAGCACTCGTAAACACTGTTAAGCCTAAATGAGCAGGAATGGATGAGCGGTAAGTGCTTTAACAGGCCATGGTGCACATTTAGTACTGAAGCAGAGGCACGGGAATTCTGAACACACACACACACACACACACACACACACACACACACACACACACACACACAGACTTGTTAACATTTTAATAACACTTCAGAGCATAGCCAGTTGTGGGAAGATGAACACTGGGACCAGTCTTGTTTACTGTCATCTGATAAATAGAAAACATGAACTTCACAGACAATTAGCTGTAATACAAAATGGGAAGGAAAAACAAGATAATAATCTAACAAAAACGTCAATAATAATCTCACAATTTACATCATATTCATGTAGTTGTAACACCATCTCCATATTCAAACTCATGACTGGCTGATCCCAGCCATTTAGCATTGTCTAAAGTTAGCACCGCTAAGACCAGCAAAGATATACTCGTGTTTTTTCAAGTTTGTTTAAAGACTAAAAAATATGAGTATTTGATTTTAGTGTTACAAAATTATACATATTAAAGATACTGCATATTCATTTATTTCTCCAGAAGCTATTTTTTTATGCTAGCTGTATGCTAGCTAGTTGCTTAGGTAACTGATATCTGTGGGGTTTTGTTTAAGTGTTTATTTATTTAATTAATAGAGATATCCATAAAGAGTCATTGATTTTTGTGTGACAAAATTATGCATATAAAAGATACCATATATTCATTTATTTCCTCAGAAGCTAGGGTTTTTTTATGCTAGCTGTATGCTAGCTAGTTGCTTAGGTAACTGATACAGTATGTGTGGGGTTTTGTTTGTTTATTTAAGTGTATATTTATTTAATTAATAGAGATATCCGTAAAGAGTCATTGATTTTACTGTGACAGAATTATACATGTACAAGATACTGTATATTCATTTATTTCTCCAGAAGCTAGATTATTTTTAAATGCTAGTTGCATGCTAGCTAGTTGCCGAGGTAGCTCATATGTGTGGGGTTTGGTTTATTTATGTAATTGTTTATTTATTTATTTATTTATTTATTTAACTAAGTAATGGTGTATTGAAGGTTGACAAGACACATAGTCATTTGTATGAAGTGGAATGAACAAATGAAGAAAATGATCTAGTTTCAAACTACTTTAGTAAATAAAGCATGGTATTACAGGTAAGGAGGACATTTTATTATCCATAATATGCTGATACATACAACAGATATTATGATTCATTATATATATATGGTACTATTAGAAATATCAGGCTTATTGCAGAAAAACAAACAAACAAAAAAGTGGCATTTGATTCACTGTACGAACATTACGGGGCTATATTATTGTAATAATAATGACTTTTTCAGTGCTTGTCCATATACATTTGGGTATCTGGAGCCTACCAACCCACAAACTCTGAAATAAGACGCCCAGTCAGTTTCTTTTGTTCTGCCTTTTTCAGAAAACATGATCTTCAACAAGCTGTTCAGATCTGTCTCTCCTTTCTATGTCACAAGGGGAGCATCATTACAAATACACCGCCCCCCTCATCTGAGTATCCCCATTTGTGGCTTGAGAGTTGCCTTGCAAATGAATATTCATAAAGAAAGTGCTACCTGATTGGCCAGTGGAAGAGTGGGGTGGGAGGAACAGTGGCTCATTATCATTTAAAGGAATAGGCATTCAAATCAGTCATGTTCAACAGGGCTGTTTAGACAGGGTGAGAAGGGAGCTGTGGTGCTTTATCCTTGTGGTGTTTTGACTAAAACATATCACAGACATTTAATTAAGACCCGAGGGAACCATGTCAACTTGTGGAAAAGGGCTATAATATGTCACCTTTAATACACTCACAGCCCTCTTTATTATTATTAGTGCTGTCAAGCGATTAAAATATTTAATCGCGATTAATGTCACGACTGTCATAGTTAACTCGCGATTAATCGCAATTTAATCGCACATTTTTGTCACATGAAAAACCATCGTAATTCTCTTATCAGCATAAAAAAGTGAATGGGCTTGCTTTGTACCAATGTTTTTTTTATTGCAAAGCATAACACGTCTTGACACAGCCACTGCAAAGTAAAACCTAAGCCGAGCACCGGGGCTAGCAAAAGAACCATGAGTGAAGTGATTTACTGCTTGAGTTAGTCTACAACTCTAATCAGAGAGACAGGTTACACAGTGACGGTAGGCTTGACATGCTTGATTATAATATAAAGTACACTATTATATTAACTTTAAGTTGTTTGTTGATAAATAATGCATTGAATCTGATCTTTACTGTTTCAGCTCACTTAACATATTTTGTACTTTTACACTTTCTGCCTGTTGATGCGTCGCGCTGTCCAATCAGAGGCGGCCAAATTTGCATATTACAGGAAGGATTTCTGGGATAGCATTGAGTTTACAGTTCAGAGGGATCTGGCTTCTTTAGACACTGTCTTCTTAAAACTGAATAAATATTTAAAAAGAGCCAAATGAGCCAGTCTTTTGAACGGCTCTTTTCAAAGAATGGATCACAAAGATGCGGATCCCATCAAAGAGCCATAAATCTCATCTCTACTAGCGCGCCCTGCCCGCGCTGGTTCTTTGGGGGAGGAGGGCAGAGGACTCTGGCTGTGCGGGGCGTGGCATTACAGTCTAGCTGCTATCGTTTTTCTAAGCAAAGTCTCTGTTCCAAGTTCCTGGCAGTTTCAAAAGCTTATGAAAAACCTACATCATGTCACAGAGCGTTAATCTCGCGATAAAAAAATTATCGCCATTAAAATTGAGTCAAGTTAATGCGTTAATAACGCGACATTTTTGACAGCACTAATTATTATTATTATTATTATTGTACACCAGCTAATTAATGCAGTTATCTAATCAGCCGATCATGTTGTAGCACCTGTGCAATGCATCAAATCATGCAGAGCTTCATGTGATCGCAGTGACTTCGATTGGGGCATGGTTGTTGACTGACGTGAGTATTTAAAAAACGGATGATCTCCTGGAATGTTTCCAAGGTGGAAAACTCTTTTGTTGATGAGAGCACTCATAGGAAAATGGCCACACAATTTCAAGCTGACAGGAAGGCTAGGTTCAATGTATTATGGATTCTGAGATGGTTGTAAAGAATGATTATTTGGGTTATTTGAAAAAAAAATGATTAGTTAGTGCTAGTCATATCTTTACTGCACAGACACTCGTCGTCCAAAATTAAAACCTTCTTCACAGGTTTAGATCCATCCCCGCTACCTGCCTGCCTCGTGTATGGCTCGAATCACCAAGATGAAAGGCATTTTAGGTCACATAAACTATAAGAATCCTTAATACTAGTAAACTGAATGACAGTTATCATATACTGCATGCTGCTATGAGAAGAAACAGTATGTAGTAGTGGAGTATGCAGTGTACCTTCTGAACACAGCCTGAAAAAGCTACAAATCTGATTAAGATGATGTACTTTGAGATAGCAAAGGCAATAAAAGAGCAAACTGAATCACCCAATTTCAGCTCTCGCTGTTCTCGCTGCGTCCTCGGCTCTTCCTTCACTGAGCAGCGATCTTCACAAACCCTACAATCACCCTTAACTCACTCCACATGTTCCTACTGTAGACTGTACAAAGATCCTCCTCTACGGTCCATACGTAATTACTTCCTAAGCAAACAATTTGTCTTTCTGTTTAATTCATCACATTTTCCCCTCATCTCGTTCATTTTCGACCGTCTGGCAGGCCTTGTCCTAACAGACAGACATGACAGAATGAAAAAGCACACACTTAAACACGGGAACTCAAACAAAAACTATAAAATAAACACCTAAAAATCACCTTCTCGCTGTTTCTCATTCACTGTTGGGATTTTTTTTTCCTCTTTCAGTTCACCCTCTGAAAAAAGCTTCTTTTTTTCAGCGTGACTATCAGAGGCTCCTTTGTTCCTCTGTCGTCTGTCATTAAGCAATCAGGCCGATTCTTCCTGTTGGCCAGAGGAAGGATTTTTGCTACTGACGGCTCAGAGGAGAGCTGCAGTACGTCAAAAAAGAAGAAAATGATTATTTCAAACTACAAAAACCTGGCTTTTCCCTCTTGTCCTCGAAACATCCGTATTGCATTACTCTTGCTGGCTGCCTCCGTTTTTCCTCATTTTTTTCTTCCCCACACAGGAGGAAAAAGACCCAAACCAGACGAGAGTCTTAGCCGAAGCCGCTGATGCTTATGTCTTATATAAACACAACAGCACATGCCACTCGTGACACGTATCTTTATTTCTTTTATTGTACATTTATGTTGTTATTATATTACATACTTTTTCCTTATCTGATGGGAATGTATTTTGGCTCAGAGTACCAAGAGATATTCAGTGTATCTTTGTATAAATGAAGGTTCGGACTCAGAATCTGATTAATTGATTCTGTAGATTCAAATTCACCTCCATCACCTGCACAGATATGGCTGGACTACTGGGGTTTTTTTTGTTGTTGTTTTTTCATGTATATTAGGACATTATTTTTATATTTCTTCACCTGACATTATACATTTGTGTTTGCACTCTTTACACCATATAAGAATCAAGTTTCTGGTTCTATGATTCAGTTGAGTGATTCAAATGGGATTGCTGTATTTATAAAGATTCTGATTGTAAATCCAATATGATTCATATTTCTAATTTATGATCCGATTTTGATTCCTATTCAAATCCTTGCTGTAATTTTCCTGCATAGCTGGTAAACATAATCAAAGAAGAGCATAAAGAAGTATTTCCTGATGAAATGAAATATACTGATTCAGATCTTTCTCATTGTATTCGTATCTGACTCACACGATCACCTCAAGTAAGTGTTTCAGATTTTAAATCTGTTTTTCATTCTGTTTTTTTATTTGAAATGAATGCTGAATTTTATACTTTATTCTTTAGTTAAAATTATGTTCAATGTTTTGATGTTGATTCTTTTACTGATTCAGATCCTAGTCTTGATTCGGATTCTAATTCCTGTATCCTAATAGACTCAATTTCAGATTGTGATTCTGATCGTCCTGACCATGTATTATGTATGTAATCTGTGTATGACATAAGATTCTACTTCTATGAACAACTTCTTATTTTTAAATTTTGTCACATGACCTGAGTCGATTCAATTTTTTGGATTCTGGCTCTTCTTCTGATTCTGTCTCTGTGACTCAGGTAAGCGAGCCAAGAAACAAAAGTGCGGTGTGAGCGATTACGGCCATCATCACAGCATTCCTCCGAGTCCACAAGCTCGGCCCATGTGAAAAAGCCGAAGCCACGGTTCGCAGGTTCTCAATGCAGCTACTCCATTCGCAAAGTCTGTCATCTCTAAGGGGGGGTCGTGACCCCGAAATTTACCTTCCACACCCCATCACCCCACCCATCCCAACTGCTGTGGGGACAAAATGAGGGAGGGAGGAAGAGAAAGAGAGAGCTTACCTGTGGGTCAGATACAGGATATAGAAAACAAAGGAAGTTCTTCAGACCCACTTCATTCCAATCCACAATTCGTGCTTGAATAGTCGTGGAATTTAAACACACACCAGCACATATACGCAAAACAACTCAGTGGAAACATGGGCATCATGAAACTGGAAATAAGGAGGGGGAAAAATCTCCCAGGCAAGACTATGTAGAAATGCCTTGAAATGCTTTTTTTTTTTTTTTTTAAATGCAATTTAGCATAAAATTGAGGAATAAATGTTTTCTTTAAGAGTGTACAAGGCTATGAAAGCAGAATGACTGTGTGGCAATTAAACACACCGGTTATAACTGACCTTAAAATAAACACATCAATAAACAACTCTGCTCTAAATCCAACGTCCTTTATTTCACCTCTCCCAAACAAGCAGGTGTTAAACATCGAGATGAAAAACACACCAGACGTGTACGTTCTTATTGCCATCAATTAGCTAGTAATGTTATGTTTTTCCCTAGAACCTGTGGTGTTATCCGGCTGTGATTATGTGGTACGGGTAGTGTGTGTGTGTGTGTGTGTGTGTGTGTGTGTGTGTGTGTGTGTGTGTGTAGGAGGGGGGCATGTTGAGAGAAGATAGACAGGGCTGCCTTTTGAAGGCTCGACTTTCTCTCTTTAGTCCTTCCAACAGACCCATGAGGGCTGCCGTGTCTAGACACAAAAAAATACACATTAAAATCCGCAGAGTCAAATCCAGTGCCTAAACACACACACACACACACACACACACACACACACACACACACACACACACACACACACACAGAGTGTGTAGGGAAAGTTATGATAATGACTTATTTCACTTTCAAAAGAGTTGCTCTTCTATTTTGATAAGCTCGGAGGACTTTGTGGAATTATGGGGGAACGTTAGGATGCAGTGCAGGTCACTGAGAGGTGTGATAGAAAAAAATAATAGCGATGCCTCGAGTGGTGTTTCGGTACAGAAGCTCAAGGAACAAAAGAGAGGAACTGGTTCAATAATTTACAATAAATAAATAAATAAATAAATAAATAATCCATATGTCAGGCTGAAAAAAAATATATATATAATAAGCAAAAAACTTAAATGTGATATAAAGACTAGGATCAATGTGTTCAATAATAATAATAATAATAATAATAATAATAATGGAAAATGTATCATCTTCACTACAGGAACAATCAACAAATTTGAAATAATCCTTATCTTCACTACTACATTAGAATAAAAGAGCCACAGCTTTGCCATGTCATCGCGTTCTTCCTGTGTGTGTGTGTGTGTGTCTAATTTAAACCATGCCCAGCTCAGGCAGGGAACTCCGTCCTACAGGCGGTCTCATCTTATTTTTACCCTCAAACCTTCCCCTGCAGACAGAGAGCAGGGCAGAATATGATGCGCACTTAACGTCCTCCAACGTCCCACACACACTCACACTCTCACACACTCTCTCTCACACACACACAGAGTGGAATGCTTTCATCCCAACACACCCTCGCTTCACTCTCAGGTAGTTCACAAGACTCTCACAAGATTTATAGAGTGGGAGACTTTTTCCCCCCCTTTAGGAAGAGGTGAGAGATTGGGGTTTGAAATCAGCTATAGAAAAATGCACAGGTACAGCACCAGTCAAAATTTTGGACACACCTTCTAATTCGTTATTACTATTAAATAAAAGTCACTTCATGTCTTAAAGTAATGATGGATGTTGTTTCTCTTTACTTAGTTGAGGGTTCTTGATATAATATGGATTACTACAGTTGTGCTATTTATAGGGCTATTTACTGTATTGTTATTATTTACTATTTATTGTTTGATCTCAAAATGCAGAAAATTGCACTAATTACCTTTTGACGAGGCAGTTGTTAATTGAAAAGCATTCCAGGCGACTACCTCATGAAGCTGGTTAAGATAATGCCAATAGTGTACAAAGCGTCATCAAGGCAAACACTGGCTACGCTGAAGAATCTAAAATATGAAACATATTTTGTTTCTTTAACACTTTTTTGTTTACCACATAATTCCATATATGTTCCATATGTTATTTTATAGTTTTGATGTTTTCAGTGTTGTTCTACAACATGGAAAATAGGCAAAACACAGAAAAGCCTATGAATGAGTAGACGTGTCCAAACCTTATATGTAAATATATAAAAGGTGAATTATGAGAGATACAATTCAAGACACACAAATACTCAAATCAGCGTGTCACTAATTATTTCACAGATTGTTTTATTGTCTAATAAATACGTCTAAATTAATGTCTATTTTCTAATCAAATTTCTGGCCTAATCTTTAATTAATAAAATCAAATTAAATAACAGTTTTAAAATCATTACTACACAACATCAATCCCTACGGTACTGTCCGAATAATTTCCAAGTTTTGCTCTGCATCTTGACATAGTTATTTCCTCCAAACATCTTTCTTCCAGAGGAAAAAAAAAACAGAATATTGCAGATTCAATCAATACACAGATCACGTTGCTGACGAGTGTTTTATGGATTCATCTTGTCTTTGTAAAATATTAATAATTAAGTGGTAGAAAATAGTATCCATTTCTCCACACACTTTATTATCTTATAGCTAGGAGTGGCATCAATATACCGAGGGTTTGTGTTGATTCAGTGTGTGTGTGTGTGTGTGTGTGTGTGTGTGTGTGTGAGCGCACGTGTGTGCCTGTAACTGATCCCCACTGACCAGCTCGGTATGCCCTCTTTCTTTTTATTCCTTTCCTCTGCATCGTAACTTTAGTATTAGCCACACACACACACACACACACACACACACACACACACACACACACACACACACGCTTAGAAGCAACAAAACATCAGCACTCTCGATCTATGTATATACTGCATGTATGGAAAGATAACTATAGACATTGAATATTTCCAGGCTTAATTTATACACACAGTATATAAGCATAAAAAAATTTCTATGCGTAGGATACAATATACAAAACTACAAAACTTCTATGTGTAAGGATAAGGATAATACCAAGATTAAAATATTTATTCACTAATTTTATCAGGAATGTATGAACCAGAACTGATTTTAAAAAAGTTCCTGAAATCATAACATTTTCATAATTTTTATGGAATGGTTGATATTTTGTCTGTTTTAAAATAACTGATTTATTTTAAAATAGACACAATGTATTTATACCAAAAATATTTTTATATCCACCAGAGGCACACACAGCGTTAACAAAACAATATCTAAAAAAAAAAAAAAAGTCATAAAAGTGCATTAGTTGTGGAATATTATATTCTTCTGCAGCCAAGCCTTCATGCTTTGGGTATTCTGAGTAATACACTTGCATGTGTGTGTGTGTGTGTGTGTGGTAGCAGTGGGGTTTCCCTTTATGGCTCTGACTAAATTAGATATAGCATACACATTTCGACAGAGCCATAAATACAGACCTGCTGTGGTGTTGTTTACACTGAAGGAGTGTATTCACTTGTGTTTCGATGAACCCTGCAAAAAAATGGAACTGGCCAACCAAAGACATGCAGGGCTCACCGCAAAAGAACAGCGTAACTCAAATCGTGCTGAAAAATGAGAAAATAGCGCATGCATCACTCCCATCACTCCTTTGCTGTCAAACCGTGTTGTTGAGAATCTGCCCCTAGTTTTAAAAGAACCATCCTTGGCTTTAGACCTGTCAGAACGAGCCGTAATAATTCCCTCATTGAGATAAAGCAGAGCGACGAAACTATGAGCATTCGAGCCATTTTTCTAAGAGGTTCCCGCGCTTGAGCTGCCAATTCATCCACGGGCACATGAAACAGAAATCAAAATACGGGACAGATGTTAAAGCCACATTGAAGCTTTTTGTCACAACCCCATTTTCGTACTTCTCAGAAAACGGCACGGGCGCGTCTATTAAAGTGAAGTGCAGTTCGCTCGATCCATTCTGGCCAAACATACGGGAATATTTAACAGCCAATTGCTGCCTATTAACTTTGATCGCACGACTGTGGCTCGGCTGTCTTGTGCAGCACAAACATTTTCTTTCTACCCGCTCGTTTCTTTTTTTTTTCCTCGTCGTCCGAAAAGGTCGGTGACTAATGAAACTTGGCAGCTCACTTCACACTTAAGTATGAAACAAAACATTTCCTCTCTTGCAGGGTCAGACGCGAGCAGGACGTGAAGGAAAAGCTTGTGGGTCAGCGGTGTTGGATTAGAGAGAGAGAGAGAGAGAGAGAGAGAGAGAGAGAGGAAGGACTGGGGTTTGGTTAGTTTGTCTTGAATGAGAAATAAGAAATGACATTTTGAACAAGAAATGGGTATTGTGCAAAGCGTTAATCTGTGCTTTAACGCCCCTGTGATTAGCGTGAGTAGATAATCGGTCGGTTATGTGTTAGCCTACAGGCCTACCACGAGCCTGTTCAACAATCGCAGGAGCAACTTATTTTTTTTTTCCATAATAATTCCATAATTCACCACAAGTCTTTCCCAAAAAAGTCTGAAAAACAAGCTAGCTAGCTTTAGCTAGCCACCTAGATAATGTAATGCTCCGTTCAAATGGAATTGTGTGTTCAACAAGTTATTTCACACAAACCGCACACTTTTGACCTATTCACAATTTCAGAAGATTGTATAATACCTTTGAGTTTAACATTTGTAATATAATGTGGCTGTTTCTCCAGTTTGGTTAGCAGTCAATGCTAAGTACAATTACAGTGTGATTTTAGTCATACAGAGTATTTTCTTAGTAAATTATCAACACATCTGAGGAAAATGTGGATATTTTTGACAGTTTTGTCTTGTTCACATGGTCACTGTGCCTTTCCTTGTCCAAAAAAAAAAAAAAAACCACTCAATGGTTTCATGCTAACTTGTCAACTCATTATTTAGCTTATAATCAGTGTCTGTATTTCCCAGTTGCCTAGCAACAGTGGTCTCACAACTTTAACAATCTGAATGGCAAATCATAAGTTTCGCTTTTCAGTGTTTTGTTTGTGTCACAGTCTGAGCACCAAGGGCAGCTTTTTTGTTGTTAGACATAAGAAAGTATAACAATGCACTCTATTTTAAGTCGAAGAGTATATGGGTCGAAAAGTAAGCTAACATTCTTACCACACTACCAACTGGAGGCAAATTTGACCCAGCCAGTCAAAGTTTTACCCCTCACTGGGTAAGCAGACAGACACGCACACAGGAACTACCCCTGGGGGTAGATTTTACACCGATCTGTATGAATCAGGAGAATGGGAGAATGGGGGTCACCCCAAACCATGACCAAGAGGGGCGGATAGCATCGCAGCATGACACATAGGCACTCCGAGCCCATAGAGAAACACTAGACACTGACAAATTGCCCTAGCCGGACAGGGGAGGGGTGAAAGGGGGCAAAAGTGTTGGGGGAAGGGGGGACAGTGAGACTGACAGGACATGTAAAATTCATCATGTCCCTCGGGCTCTGAGGTCATACATCATGGCTCAGGAACTTTTGTGCCATTAAACGGTTGTTGCTGCTAAGCTGCATAGCGTAACTTATACACTGTGTTGTGACTTATCTTGTATGTGTGTTCATAATGTGTGGTGCTCATAATGTAATGAATACAGTCTGTTGTGACTTATCTTCAGGATTTACATTGTATGGTAAAGAAAATACGCTACATTAGTGCAGAATTAGGAGGACTTTTGTGAGGTAAGCAAAAACAAGCTGCCATTTTTGCTCTCCCAGGATGGCACTCACTGGTGATGTCACATCAACACAGGGTTGCCAGGCTTTACACCAAACTGAGCTGGTTTTGGAACAAGGTTGCATGTGGAAAAAGCTGTTTCTAGGCCACGAAGAGCTTGCTTTAAAGCAAACATTCAAAATTAAATCTAATGTATACGATGAACAAACTTCAACTGTATTGTCACTATATACCACCAACATGTTTTATGATAATGTTAGTAGGGGACCTTTTAGCATTATGCAACAAAATACACCCAGTTTCCCTTCACAGGAAGTAAAATTAGTAGCTTTAGACCAACACTTAATCATAACATAATAACTTTTACTTCAGGGCTAGGCTTTACATAATATAGCAACATGCTAGAAAGAAAAAAAATGCTAACAATACTGAGGGAACAACATTTCCTTTCTGTCACAGAAAGTCCACTTAGCTGGTTCCATTCCATTATTTGACCAAGTTGAAGCAAATTTCTCAACAAGCCAAATGAAAAGCCAGACCACAACCACTTTTACGCCTCAGACAAGTTTGTTTTGAATGTTCCCATTACCGGTAGACAAATTCTCAATTGTAAATTTCTCTTAAATCAGGATGAATGCCAGATACATTACTGAGTTGAAAAGAAAGCAGCTCAGGAAAATAAAAATGTTTGAGCACTTACTTCTAAGTCATTGAAGAATAAATGCGTGTCTGCTAAATTGAAGATCATCTCTTCCATTCGGAGTCCCAACGACACTGACGTTGGTGGGTCCTGGAAAACATGAAACGTTGATTGTTAAGGACAATACCAAAATATGATTGATAAAACATTATATTATATCATACAGCATCCATCCATCTGCAAATCACAGCCCATATATGTAAATGAAGTGGTGGTATTAAGCCCATAAATGGCCATATAGTATGTTGTACTGAGTCCATATATGGGAATGTAGGTGTGGTATTGAATTCATAAATTGAAATGTAGTTGTTGCATCGAGTCCATATGTAAATAAAGGTGTGATAGTGAGCGAATAAATGGAAATTTATGTCATACTAGGTCCATATAAGGCTCACTATTATTGGCTCACTATGACACCTTCATTTACATATGGACTCGATGCAACACCTACATTTCAAAATATGAATTCAGTACCACACCTGCATTCCCATATATGGGCTCAATACAACATACATTTCCATTGATGGGCTTAATGCCACAACTTCATTTGCATATATGGCCTGTGATTTGCAGATGGAACCTCTAGCTGTCACATCGAGTCCATATAAGGAAATATAGGTGTGGTATTGAGTCCATAAATGGGAATGTAGTTAAGGCATTGACTTCATATATTGGAATGTAGGTGTGGACTTGAGCCCATATGAAAATGTAAATGTTGTGTCGAGTCCATTTATGGATCTGTGTGTCACAAGTCCATATATGGAAATAGGAGTCGTCGAGAATGTTTATTCATTTCATTCAAGTCATTTTGAAGTTAATTTCAAGAATTGAACACTTCTATATATGATCTTAAAGAGACACTAGGTCAAGACCACACCTATTTCCATATATGGATATGTACTGCACGTGTTGCATTGAGTCCATACATGGAAATAGGATTGGTTTTGAACTGGCATATCTTTAAGTCCATACAGTGAAGTCTTTAATTTTAAAGAAGGAGATCGATGTGCATGTATTTTCACAGCTTTTCTCAGGCACCTAACTATCCATCCATCCATCCATCCATCCATTATCTCTAGCCGCTTTATCCTGTTCTACAGGGTCGCAGGCAAGCTGAAGCCTATCCCAGCTGACTATGGGCGAAAGGCGGGGTACACCCTGGACAAGTCGCCAGGTCATCACAGGGCTGGCACATAGACACAGACAACCATTCACACTCACATTCACACCTATGGTCAATTTAGAGTCACCAGTTAACCTAACCTGCATGTCTTTGGACTGTGGGGGAAACCGGAGCACCCGGAGGAAACCCACGCGGACACGGGGAGAACATGCAAACTCCAGCTACCTAACTAACATGAACTAAATTCATGACCATTTTATGTCACAAATTTTGACTGCTTAAGGCTCTGCTCCAGAAATATCCAAACTAATACGAGATATTTAATCAAAAACTGTTAGACTTGCACAAACTCGTGGATTTATCTAGTTCAGATTGTACAGTGTCATCGTGATACAGCATTTCAGGCCAATATCAAAGTGTTACTGATACTCATTACTAGTTATATCCCGAGTTAACATGATTGCTGTTTTGTTTTGGCTTATATTTTCACTGTATGGGCTGTAAAAGCTGTAAAAGTGCATTGAGATGAGCTGAAGCTCATTCTGGGATCATAAACACATTGTTCTTCGCGTGCTTTAGTTTCAACATCATCATTTTCTAATTGCAAACATAAAAACTCCATTTACAATCTGCCTCAGACAGTTTTCGTGTGCACTTGAAGGCTGCATTTGGAGATTCTCTCAGATGCAAGCAGATTTGAGAAAAAGAAAAAAAATCAGACAAAACGAGCCAGAAAAAAATGCTGAGGTTTTTCCTTAATATCCCATCAACAGGCAGAATGCCAAAGGAAATGGTCATTCTTATTTTTTGTATTATTTAGAAATAAATAAGGGTGGCACGGTGGTGTAGTGGTTAGCGCTGTGGCCTCGCAGCAAGAAGGTCCAGGTTCAAGCCCTGTGGCCGGCGAGGGCCTTTCTGTGTGGAGTTTGCATGTTCTCCCTGTGTCCGCATGGGTTTCCTCCGGGTGCTCCGGTTTCCCCCACAGTCCAAAGACATGTAGGTTAGGTTAACTGGTGACTCTAAATTGACCGTAGGTGTGAATGTGAGTGTGAATGATTGTCTGTGTCTCTGTGTCAGCCCTGTGATGACCTGGCGACTTGTCCAGGGTGTACCCCGCCTTTCGCCCGTAGTCAGCTGGGATAGGCTCCAGCTTACCTGCGACCCTGTAGAACAGGATAAAGCGGCTACAGATAATGGGATGAGAAATAAATAAAGAAAGAAAGAAATGTGTTTACATGGTATAAACTTATCAGACTTCATAATAATCAGTTAACTTTGATTACTAAACTGAACCTGGACTAAAAGCTCGTGTCTGTCTCATATCTAGCAAAGATAGCAAAGATTGAAATCATAGAACCGAACCTCAGTGCTTTATTATTTCTATCAGTCTACAGTACTTGGGTATTTATATACTGTATGTTTAATTGTTTTACTTGAGGTAATTGAATTTTACTCAAATATGTAGGACTGAAAATGTTATTAATCTTATTAAATGCGGATTCAGACATTAGTCAGTCACTTCCTTTTAAACTGTTTTTTTTTTCTTTTCACTCGGGGCTTCATGTTCCTAATCTCTGAGCTCTTTATTAAAAGAGAGAGAATGAGAGGAGAGCAGGTGAAGGAGCGGATTTGTACGTACGTGTGTGTGTGTGTGTGTGTGTGTGTGTGTGTGTGTGTGTAAGAGAGAGAGCAAGAGAGAGAGAGAGTCAGTGTGTTCAGCAGTAGGGATTAAATGTAAAGCCGCCTGAAGAATCACCTGAGCTTTTCTCCTGATTGCGTGTCTCACTCAACAATGAAAATGATTTAAGTGCAGAAAAACCGCACATGGAGTCTTTTCTTCTTCATTAATTAAGTGTGTACTTAAATTATTTTTAAAACTTTCTATTTTCTTTTCTTTAATCCTAAAAAGGACCATGAAAAGTTATATCAATTATGAAGGTTTCCATTAAAAAAGAAAGAAAGAAAGAAAGAAAGAAAGAAAGAAAGAAAGAAAGAAAGAAAGAAAGAAAAAGAGAACAATATAAGGAACATCAAAACAGCAGATTTGGGACTTTTGAGTCGTGCGTCTTACTCTGATGTCAGTGTATCCAACACATTTTGTCTGAATTTCCACACTTTTCTAAATCTGCTTTTTAAACACTTCTGATTTCTGCATAACAACTGTGCTGTGAAATGAGACCAGATTAGTGTTCAATTGAAAAAAAAAAAGTACACTAGTTATTGGTATTTGACCGGAGAATCTGTTTGGGGTAAAGAAAGAGTAAAAGTGTCATAAAATAAAGGTCAAATTTACTCATCTGTCATTCGTTTACACAAAGATAACTCGACATCAGAGATAAAATGAGCTCAGTGTAAGTGTCCTGTATAACTGTATAGCACTTTATATCATCCATGTCCTGAAAAATAAACACTACTACTTGAAAATACTCATTATTTCATTTTAAACCACCTGTTAGTCAGATGCTCAGACACTAACCATATAAACACATATACAGTGTAATATTATAGAGTATCGGTATACACCCACGCTGATATAATATCTATTTATGAGCTTGCTACTCATCTCCGTCATCGCACACGCCTGCATTTTGCATCCGACAGTTAATAAAAACGAGTTTGGTGCTGAGAGGAATGTAAAGTGCATTTCTGCGGCATGGCGAATCCCCTCCAATTAAATCGAGACAATCATTCAGCAGGAGGAGTTAAGAATACAAGGAGGCCAAAAGGTCAAAAGGCTCTGCTCCTGTCAGTGCTCCACCTGTTTTTACCCATCAGCCATCATCAGCAGGGCGCCAAATCCCCCCTCACACTCACACACACACACACACGCACACACACACATAGAGGCACACCCTAAAACCCCAATGGTCACACAGCTGGTCTCAGCCATCAGCTTTATGGAAGTGAGCTGCCTTTATGCCAATTAGGATAACTGATAACCACAGCAGTGCACTTTTCCAATACAGCTCTATTTATAGTGTGCGTTCAACTGGGAGGGGAGGGGTGGGGTGCCGGGGGTGGGGGGGGATGGTGTATTGGGGTTCTGTTCCAGCCCTATTAAGACTTTATAACAATATAACTTACATCCATTTCAAAAATCCTAAAATATAACCAATATCTCAGTGTTACAAAAGAATTTTAAATTTTATAAGCATTCAGTGCCGAAGAAAAACATTCTGTTCTGCTTATATATATATATATATATATATATATATATATATATATATATATATATATATATAAGTGACGTCTTTTCTCATCATTTCTCATCTCATTGTATTTCATAACGTGATTTATTTAAACGACTAGAAATATTTCTAGAAATAAACCACTGAACCGTTGAACCATTGAAGTTATCCCTGTATAATCATTGGGTTATTCCGTTATTCCAACGTTCCTAGTGTAAATTCTTTGGCTCTCAGATTTCTTCTGGTCTTTTTTCTTTTTTCCTTTTTTTTGGACTACTTTTTTTTATTCCATTTCAGTCCATTCACAGCAGATATAGTGGAGAGTAGTGTACAAATGTCTGAGGCACATGTACAGAAATGCTGTAGAACAAAAATGGCTTAAAAAATAATGAAATGAAATGTTTCAACATTAAAAAAAATTGCTATAAACAGCAGGAAGCCATAATAAATGAAACAAAGTCGATAATTGGTGTGAGACGACACCTTGCTTTAAAAAAAAAATAGTAGTCTCAGGTACAGTGCGTGCAGTTTGATAAGGAAATGAGCTGTAGGTTTTACTGAGCATCTTACAGAACCAGCTACAGTTCTTCTGGACTCTTTGACTGTCACACTCGCTTCTTCATTTTGCACCAAAACCCAGCAGCCTTCATAATGATTTCTTTATTAATCTGAAAAGTGGTCTTTTATGTAATATGCTGCTCGGATACAAACTTATTTTCTGTAACATTTAATTTTGCGCTGGAAAACGAACGTTTGGACTCTAAAATGTTTTTGTACTGACTCGATAATGTAGAAGTCATAAAATAGAAATCGAAAACAAAGTTTGTGCCTAAGACTTTTACACGGTACTGTATATTAAGACCTACTGTCTCCAGAACTGTAATTAACAGAGCTTAATTTTAGAAGTTACAACAATAACTTTACCAAAAACTTTAATCAGGAAACAAGCATCTCTTTTTCCCACCTTTAATGACTCACTTCCAGAGGCCCTTTTTAGATTTTATAGCAATACAGCAATGTTTTATTTTGAATATAATTCTATTGTTTTATTCCATGAGGTTTTGTGAGATTTCTCATAGTGGTCCAGTACTGTTTAATGAGAATAACACTGATGACAATGAAATTGTGAAATTGTGTATAAATGTGTATAAATGTGCATCAAAGAATTTCTGATGTTCGTTTTGTTCTGCAGCAATACAACATCTTTGAATGGTATCTTGGTATCTTGGTATGGTCATGGTAATAAAGCTACTTTGAACCGCATGAGAGGAGTGTGTATGTGTGTGTATGTTTTTGAAGCCCAGAGGCTCGGGTTTTTTTTTTTCCCAGCATGCACAGCAAAGACAAAGTAAATAAACAGAGTTAAGGGTCGAGGGGCAAAGCTCTCTAGGCTCTAAACAAAACACCACAGCCATCAAACACTTCGCTGCAGGAACAAAGAGAGCGAAACAACTCCTTCAACAAAACACACACTTGTAGAATTTTAGCACAAATAAAAATGATAGCAGCTACTCAACTCAGTTATTAGACACAATACAATAAGCATTGTTTTAAAAAAAATCCATTCAGTATATTAATATGTTGAATGTCAGTCCAAGTCAAATAAACACATGGCATCATCAATAATCTTGAGAATCAGTTCAAATAATCCCAAGCTTCAAGATTTTTTCACAATGCTTCTATTAAATATTCAAACTACATTGTTTCATAAGGTACCAAAACAGCTCTCTGGCTGAAACCACTACATATTTATTACCGTCAATAACATCCGTCAAACGTTATTGGTTAGCTCCATGATGGTTCTACCTTTACACATTTTCATGACCATAAAAGAACTCCATGGAACCATCTGTCTGTTTCAGAATCCCGGAAAGTACCAGGCTAATCTCTCTAAGAGTGGAAGGTTTGGCGAGCACTTCATTAAACTAACAATGAAGTATTTTTGAAGGACAGGAAATAAAAAAAAAACGCTTAAGAAGTGTGAAGTGACATTCTCAGTGCAACTGTTTTGCGGTCACATATCTCAGACAGCTGCAGGCCAAATCGCATTCCTCTCAGGCCTCGTCGGGCCGATTAAAAAAGGAAACAATTAGTCAAACCGGTCTTGGAATGATGCAACAAATTCACCAAATATGATGGGTTTCAGTGCTTTACTGTATTTTTTTAAGAGGATGACATTTAATATTGTGCAGTATTGTATAGCAGCAGTGTGAGGTTTACTCAGGGAAGGAAACTTCTGGAATATTGGTGAAAGTGTTCTTCAGTATTTTATCAAACCAATGTACAAACAACTTTTTCCTCTTTAAAAACGTTTATAGTAGATTTCAATCATGCGCCTGTTTTGTGACATCACAAGTCCAGCAAGAGTTAAATGTATGTGTCACACTCAAACCCTGACACTCGAAGTGCTTGATCTTTATCTGCATTTTTTAATTCCACTGCAAACTTTTTTATTTGTTTGTTTCATTAATTTTCAAATCACTCACCCGTCCATATCTGTTGGCATAAGACCCCGTCAGCAAAGAATGGAAAATGATGATCGTTTCGTCTAAATCCCAAATGAACACGCGCTGGAAGGGGACAGAGAAGGAGAACGATAAATCAATGACACGTGCAAACTGAGACGCTTGTCAATAAATAGGGCGCTAGGGTTTAGGGGCCAAGAAAGAAGGTGGCATGCAAGAAAATGCAAAAAAAAAACCATCTGGTTCCTGCATTAACATGATCGATAATGACCTACTAATTAAGCAGATATGTTAACATGCTACGAGATACAAGATCAATAATATATATAATGCGACATCAAATTTTATGCGAAATATAAAAATATTTTTAAGTGTAAAAAAAAATAAAACCAATCCACAACATTAACACTAATGCTATAATATGTAAATGGATTGCAAAGGGAAAATATTATTAGATATGTAAGAATATGGAATGTTCATAAACTCTCCGTTTTCTTGTCAATTTTTGCAAATCGTTTGCTCATCCATGATATTTTACTAAACGATTCAGGTTAAACACCTAAATTCCTGGTTATATTTCCTGGAACCAGAAAGTCTGTTTGCGCAGTACCTCAAGGTCAGAGTCCGGTGGTGGAGACGGATTATTGTTCCTTCTTCCTCTTCCACGTGACTTTCCATCCGAGGCTCGACGCAATCGATCTGAATCTGAATCTTTAATGGGGGTTGATGGACTGTGGATTGTACTGTACTCTCCTGCAGGAAGACACAAAAAAGTGTATCAAAAGAGAGGAAATAAAAAAGGCTTTCACCTTCAAAACCTGAACAATGTGCAGCTGAATCCGTTTATCTGATCCTCTTACACCCCTGATACCATTCATTCAACACTAATGGCTATAAGGGAGTGTTTGGAGTGCCCTGGTTCAACCTGTGTGTTCGGTTTGGGACAAAATGCCTCATCTGAACTTTTTACTAGAAGTGGAATCATAGAAAAAGTGTCTTATTAATATGAAGAACTATTTGTAAGAGTCTTTGTTATATTACAGATATGATGTTCAGTAGCTGTACCAGACATCCCTGCTGGTCTACAACCCCGATTCCAAAAAAGTTGGGACAAAGTACAAATTGTAAATAAATACAGAATGCAATAATTTACAAATCTCAAAAACTGATATTGTATTCACAATAGAACATAGACAACATATCAAATGTCGAAAGTGAGACATTTTGAAATTTCATGCCAAATATTGGCTCATTTGAAATTTCATGACAGCAACACATTTCAAAAAAGTTGGGACAGGGGCAATAAGAGGCTGGAAAAGTTAAAGGTACAAAAAAGGAACAGCTGGAGGACCAAATTGCAACTCATTAGGTCAATTGGCAATAGGTCATTAACATGACTGGGTATAAAAAGAGCATCTTGGAGTGGCAGCGGCTCTCAGAAGTAAAGATGGGAAGAGGATCACCAATCCCCCTAATTCTGCGCCGACAAATAGTGGAGCAATATCAGAAAGGAGTTCGACAGTGTAAAATTGCAAAGAGTTTGAACATATCATCTACAGTGCATAATATCATCAAAAGATTCAGAGAATCTGGAAGAATCTCTGTGCGTAAGGGTCAAGGCCGGAAAACCATACTGGGTGCCCGTGATCTTCGGGCCCTTAGACGGCACTGCATCACATACAGGCATGCTTCTGTATTGGAAATCACAAAATGGGCTCAGGAATATTTCCAGAGAACATTATCTGTGAACACAATTCACCGTGCCATCCGCCGTTGCCAGCTAAAACTAGTTCAAAGAAGAAGCCGTATCTAAACATGATCCAGAAGCGCAGACATCTTGTCTGGGCCAAGGCTCATTTAAAATGGACTGTGGCAAAGTGGAAAACTGTTCTGTGGTCAGATGAATCAAAATTTGAAGTTCTTTATGGAAATCAGGGACGCCGTGTCATTCGGACTGAAGAGGAGAAGGACGACCCAAGTTGTTATCAGCGCTCAGTTCAGAAGCCTGCATCTCTGATGGTATGGGGTTGCATTAGTGCGTGTGGCATGGGCAGCTTACACATCTGGAAAGACACCATCAATGCTGAAAGGTATATCCAGGTTCTAGAGCAACATATGCTCCCATCCAGACGACGTCTCTTTCAGGGAAGACCTTGCATTTTCCAACATGACAATGCCAAACCACATACTGCATCAATTACAGCATCATGGCTGCATAGAAGAAGGGTCCGGGTACTGAACTGGCCAGCCTGCAGTCCAGATCTTTCACCCATAGAAAACATTTGGTGCATCATAAAATGGAAGATACGACAAAAAAGACCTAAGACAGTTGAGCAACTAGAATCCTACATTAGACAAGAATGGGTTAACATTCCTATCCCTAAACTTGAGCAACTTGTCTCCTCAGTCCCCAGATGTTTACAGACTGTTGTAAAGAGAAAAGGGGATGTCTCACAGTGGTAAACATGGCCTTGTCCCAACTTTTTTGAGATGTGTTGTTGTCATGAAATTTAAAATCACCTAATTTTTCTCTTTAAATGATACATTTTCTCAGTTTAAACATTTGATATGTCATTTATGTTCTATTCTGAATAAAATATGGAATTTTGAAACTTCCACATCATTGCATTCCGTTTTTATTTACAATTCGTACTTTGTCCCAACTTTTTTGGAATCGGGGTTGTACACTGTACAATAAAATCTTAAATTTTATATGTCTTATAAAAAAACTGTGTTCTCCAGGTCAGATTATATGATGAAGATCTTCTGACGGTAGACCTGTGACTATGTTCTGCTTATGTCATCAATCTGGGTTGGTGCAGAAAATGGAGTCACATAAACAGAATCCTTCATCAAAGCTAGCTTGAGGTAATCAAAATAATAACATTTTTCTGTTCATTAGCATGTTTCATTTACGTTTTAGCACTACCATATTTGTAGGTGCTCCAGAATCCTATGCCATCCTCCTATTACTCACGTTTAGACAAATATCGTAGCGACAATCACACTCTGAGATTTTAAACAAAATGTCTGCCAGAGCTTTGATATCAACTGTATTTGGTTGTAATCTTTAACTCACAATCAAATTACTCTTTCATGATGTGCAAAGCCAGCTAGCGTCAGTTCAGTAGTCACTATATAAAGCAATTATCAAATTGTAACTTCTGAAAAGAATGCTTTTACAAAGTGTTACTTGGCCTCTCCACCTCCCTTTTTTCTTTTTTTTTTTTGATGGCCAACCTGTAAATATTGTTGCTAAAAACCATGAGGCTATTCATTAGCAACCAGTTGTTGCTAGTATCTCACCTGCTGATTGGTCAGTCAGAGCCTGGCTGGTGATGGTGGACGGTGGCTCCTGCAGTGTGTACGTGGCCGTAGTGGACGGCGTGGTAGGACTAGTGTTGTTGCTGGTCATGTAGGGCGACGTGTATGGACTGCTGTTGTAATACTGGGCATATTGACCCTGGCCAAATGCAGGGTAGGACGGGTAATCCTGAACACACAAACACGTAAACAAGGGTGGGGAAAGATCTGTACATTCAATTCGGCCAATACATGAAATTTACGAATGCCACTGTTAGAGTACAGCTAGTTTATTGGCTAAGACAACCATATTAATATCTAATATACTGACACTGATAGAACAGCATAATTGTATCCAGGGATTGTCGACTATTACTGTTCGCTACTCTAAGTTATAAATGTTAGTTACTATTACTGTTTGCAGCAAATTGCTACTCTAAGTTATAAATGTTAGTTACTATTACTGTTCGCTACTCTAAGTTATGAATGTTAGTTACTATTACTGTTTGCTACTCTAAGTTATAAATGTTAGTTACTATTGCTGTTAGCTACTCTAAGTTATAAATGTTATTTACTATGGCTGTTAGCTACTCTAATTTATAAATGTTAGTTACTATTACTGTTTGCTACTCTAAGTTATAAATGTTAGTTACTATTACTGTTCAATACTCTAAGTTATAAATGTTAGTTACTATTACTGTTTGCTACTCTAAGTTATAAATGTTAGTTACTATCACTGTTAGCTACTCTAAATTATAAATGTTAGTTACTATCACTGTTAGCTACTCTAAGTTATAAATGCTAGTTCCTATTGCTGTTAGCTACTCTAAGTTATAAATGTTAGTTACTATTACTGCTAGCTACTCTAAGTTATAAATGTTAGTTACTATTATTGTTCGCTACTCTAAGTTATACATTTTAGTTACTATTGCTGTTAGCTACTCTAAGTTATAAATGTTAGTTACTATAACTGCTCGCTACTCTAAGTAATGTGTTAGTTACTATCACTGTTAGATACTCTAAGTTATAAATGTTAGTTACTATTACTGCTCACTACTCTAAGTTATAAATGTTAGTTACTATCACTGTTAGCTACTCTAAGTTATAAATGTTAGTTACTATTACTGTTCGCTACTCTAAGTAATAAGTGTTAGTTACTATCACTGTTAGCTACTCTAAGTTATAAATGTTAGTTACTATTACTGATAGCTACTCTAAGTTATAAATGTTAGTTACTATTATTGTTCGCTACTCTAAGTTATAAATGTTAGTTACTATTACTGTTTGCTACTCTAAATTATAAATGTTAGTTACTATTACTGTTCACTACAGTAAGTTATAAATGTTGGTTACTATTACTGTTCACTACATTAAGTTATAAATGTTAGTTACTATCACTGTTTGCTACTCTAAGTTATAAATCTTAGTTACTATCACTTTTAGCTACTGTAAGTTATAAATGTTAGTTACTATTACTTTTCACTACTCTAAGATATAAATGTTAGTTACTACCGTATCACTGTTAGCTACTCTAATAAATGTTCATTACTATTACTGTTAGCTATTCTAAATTATAGAGTAGTACAGCACGGTGTTGTAATGGTTAACACTGTCGCCTCACAGCAAGAAGGTTCTCGGTTTGAGCCCAGTGGCCGACAGGGGCCTTTCTGTGTGGAATTTCCATGTTCTCCCTGTGTCTGCGTGGGGTTCTTCCGGTTGCTCCCACAGTCCAAAGACATGTGGTTAGGTTAACATGGGACAGAAGGTTGGGCTGAAGTACCCTTGAGCAAGGCACCTAACCCCCAACTGTTCCCCGGGTGCTGTAGCATAGCTACCCACTGCTCTGAGTATGTGTGTGTGCTCATTGCTCATTTGTGTTTGCCTGTGTGTGTTCACTACTTCAGAAGGGTCAAATGCAGAGGTTACATTTCACTGTGTTGCTTAAGTCTGTATTTGCATGTATGTGTGACAAATAAAGGCTTATTGGCTTCTTTATTTTAGTTAAGTGTTGGATACTATTACTATTCACTACTATAAGTTATAGGTGTTAGCTACTCTAATTTATAAGTGTTAGCTACTATTACTGTTAGTTACTCTAAGTTACGTGTTAGTTACTATTAATGTTAGTAATTATAAATGTTAGAAACTATTACAGTTAGCTACTACAAGTTCTAAATTTTAGCTATTATTACTATTAGCTACTCAAATTTATAAGTGTTAGCTACTACAAGTGTTCGCTACTATTACTGTTCACTACTATAAGTGATAGTTGTTAGCTACTATTAATGTTAGTTACTCTAGGTTATGTGTTCGTTACTATTAAATTTAGTAACTATAAGTGTTAGAAACTATGACTGTTAGATACTATAAGTTCTAAGTGTTAGCTACTATTACGAGTAGCTGACAATTACTAAGCACTGTTATCTACAATAACCTCCAAATTATATCTGCTATTGAATACTTTCAGCAAGTGCTGGCTCCAGGTATTAGCTACTATAACCTACTATTAGGTTACATCACTTCACTTATGGATTTAATTATAATTAGCTCTTCTATGGTGATTTACTAGAAACTACAGGTTTTAGCTATTGTTAGCTACACTATTAACACCACATTTTTGCAACTATTATAAGGTGGAACGGTGGTGTAGTGGTTAGCGCTGTCGCCTCACAGCAAGAAGGTCTGGGTTCGAGCCCCGTGGCCGACGAGGGCCTTTCTGTGTGGAGTTTGCATGTTCTCCCCGTGTCCGCGTGGATTTCCTCCGGGTGCTCCGGTTTCCCCCACAGTCCAAAGACATGCAGGTTAGGTTAACTGGTGACTCTAAATTGACCGTAGGTGTGAATGGTTGTCTGTGTCTATGTGTCAGCCCTGTGATGACCTGGCGACTTGTCCAGGGTGTACCCCGCCTTTCGCCCGTAGTCAGCTGGGATAGGCTCCAGCTTGCCTGTGACCCTGTAGAACAGGATAAAGCGGCTAGAGATAATGAGATGAGATATATATATAAAATGCTACTGTACATTCCAGGTGTTAGTTTGCTATTAGCAACTGTTAGCATCAGTAAGCGACAAGTGCTAGCTGCTATTATGCTATTAGCTGCTCCTAGCAACTGTAGGTATGTCTTAGCTATTATTAGCTACTGTTAGTTTCAGGGAAGAGCTACTACCTGTGAATTGATGAGTAAAACTGAAAATAATTTAGAATCTAATTCCATTCCAATCTATTTCCATTGTTGTTGTTTGTTTTTAATGTTTAAAACCAGTTCTAAAAATGTTTTACATTATGTCTGTGGAAAAAGAGTGTTATTCTACACAGAAAATGATATTATACTGAATATAAACC
Source organism: Neoarius graeffei (assembly GCF_027579695.1). Taxonomy (NCBI): domain Eukaryota; kingdom Metazoa; phylum Chordata; class Actinopteri; order Siluriformes; family Ariidae; genus Neoarius; species Neoarius graeffei. The sequence goes on from NC_083587.1 coordinate 29,362,973, forward strand.
ACAATATATAAACATGAACTCAATTTATGTACTTTGTATTCATAGCAGTGGAAAACACACACACACACACACACACACACACACACACACACACACACACACAGTGCATGACTGTAACATGATATATAGGATTGAAACACTACAAACACCGTTACTTCCTCACATAGATTCTCAAATATGTAAACGTGAACACATGTCTGTCATGTGCTACATCTGGGACGCTATCTGTCTTTTGTCTTCTTTTTTTACCCTCATGGTGTAGTGTGTATGTGAGAATATCACAGAGGTAATCCTTGTCTGTAGCAGGCTAGACATTCTGAAGTAATTCCTATCATGTGGATAAGATTTAAAAGATACAGATGTTTGAGAAAGGTTTCCAGAAATCCGGTTCACATATGCTGACATGCTACGGCTGACGCTAACCTTTAAAGAAGATACGCTATCAACGTGCGCTGTTTATGATGGAAAAATAACATCAAAGCTGTTTAAAGCTGCCTCCTGTTTGTTGTGTTTATATGCGAGATGACGTGAGCTTTATTTACATGTTAGCTACATTAGCCTTGTAGCTGCAATGCAAAAGATAAAACTTAAAAAAAAACCTTCAAACAAGAATCTTGTCTTGGGGTAAGCTGTACGTTTTGGCCGAACCTGTTCCTTCAAATGGCTATATTTTGTGTACGCTACAGTAACATCGATGAATTTACAGAAGCGAAGCTAATAGCCAAATTATAATAGGTAACCATTTGTTGATCATTTATGAAGCAGTCAAAGTCTGATGAAATGGATTATGGCTTGACTGGAGTGTTGTAAAAAGCTTGTAAGTACACAGATGCTTTATAAACATTTCCAGAAATCTACTTTGTGTTATGCTACATGCAACAGCTGATACTAAAAGATAAAGGAAATCCATTTACAGCAGTGAAAGTAGTAAAAAACGAGTTGGGCTACCTGGTGTGATGTGCACTGTTGTGCTCATATCGTGTGGATAATACGCAAGTGTACATATGTTTTGTAAAGGCTTCCATATGCAGACATGCAATGGCTTCGGATAGGTGAAGCCAAGCGCTAAAGGAAATACATTTACAACAGCTGAAGGAAGGGAAAGTGGATTACAGCTACCTGTTGTGTGTTGTTAAATCCAGTCGAGTTTGTGAGGGAATTGCTTCCTGCGTACAGTCCTGATGTCGTTGTAAAACTGCCTCCTGTAAAAGCAAGACACATAACCGTGACTTGTTGAGTGTGTGTGTGAGTTGTGTGTGTAAGTGTGTTATAGTTTCAATTGATGGAATAGTTGACGTGGATTTGAGCATTTCCATACAAGTATCAATCTTACTATGAAAAACTCACATCTTTTAACCTGTTTATTTCAAATTATATTCATATTTTAATGCAAAACTAAACTTTACTTTTTCTTTGTTTGAAATTAAAGGTCATTTTAGAAACAGCGAGAGTAAGCTAGCTTTTAAAAATATCCAACCAAAAAATCCCCCCCCATCAAAGCCACTCATCCAAAACACATGAACGCGCACTGCCTGATTACTGCTGGAGCACGAGTCCACCACAGAAAGAGAGAGAGAGAGAGAGAGAGAGAGAGAGAGAGAGAGAGAGAGTTGGGCGGAAGGGCGTAGTGCATCATTGTCATATCCAACTACCTCATGTCTTGTTCACATGTAAGAAAACACCTAACATTCTCATAATGAATGTAAACACTGAGCATGGCTGTTCTTAGCACTCATAGCTGTCGACTAGCTCGCTAGTTTTAGCAATATGTCTGCAAAACGTTTGCCTAGCCTTGTGGAAGACTCCGGTCATGCGCAATGTGTGCGCAGGTATGCAGGCAGGTAGGCTGAAATGATTATACGGGCTTCTTACAGCCCTGCGACTGCCACAGATGACGGCCCTTTCTTCATTTTATTGTCAGAGCATTTGATTTATTCGTTGCTGTGATGATGTAAAGAGAATTTCAAGAAATATAACAAACAAGGTTTTTAAAATTACCTAATGTTACTTATCCTGCCTTTAAAGCTACACTCCATTATCTTGAAGGCTCTTGGCTTTAACCTCCTAAGGCCCAAGCTGTTTTTTTACATGCATTTTTTATTTCTCTTTGCTATTTGGGCTTATTAGAACCTCATCTCATCTCATTATCTCTAGCCGCTTTATCCTTCTACAGGGTCGCAGGCAAGCTGGAGCCTATCCCAACTGACTACGGGCGAAAGGCGGGGTACACCCTGGACAAGTCGCCAGGTCATCACAGGGCTGACACATAGACGCAGACAACCATTCACACTCACATTCACACCTACGGTCAATTTAGAGTCACCAGTTAACCTAACCTGCATGTCTTTGGACTGTGGGGGAAACCGGAGCACCCGGAGGAAACCCACGCGGACACGGGGAGAACATGCAAACTCCACACAGAAAGGCCCTCGCCGGCCCCGAACCCAGGACCTTCTTGCTGTGAGGCGACAGCGCTAACCACTACACCACCGTGCCGCCCTTATTAGAACCTGATTAGAATAAAAACTAAGCATCATCTTTTGATAAGATGTACTTTTAGAGAAAAAGTATGTCCACATATGTGGATTCTTGTTCCGAATTTCCATAAAGTGCTGTCCACGCATGTGACCACTAAGCCCTAGGAGGTTAAAACAAATGGATTCCCTTCCCCCAGTGTGTCCCCTTAAGCTACCGGTATGCCCCAAAACCTGGTAACCAAAAACACCAAAATGCTAGCGCAAGATTTTTGGCATTCAGTAAAGACTGTAGGAGTTTAACTCTTTACCCGTTAATGATGACATATGACGATCCTGTGTATATCCCATAATGACAACATATGACGCCTTGTCTAAAACCTTGTCAAAACCTTGTCTTTAGACTTTTTTTCTTGTAAATATGTTCTAAGGGTGAAAAGTATATACATATACAAGGGTGGCTGTAGCAACTGCTTTAAGGGGTAAAGAGTTAATGGAATTCCACTATCTGGATCTGTCTAGCGCTCCAAATATCCGTATCGATATTTGGATTTAAGCCTGCAGTGGGTGTGGTCAAAAACCACATGAACGTTTAAAAAAAAAAAAAAACTTCACGTGATTTTTTGTTGTGTACTTTGGCATGTCAAATCTGATGCACTCCTATTCTCAATCAGATGCCCTGTGAAATTTGTAAACGAAAAAGAAGAAGAAAAAGAAATGGTGCACCTCCTATTCCTATCCGAATATGTATCTATTTAGCACACAATATCTGTGTGTATTCACTTCACTGTCCTGATTGGATGTATTTTGGTGACCCACACCATTTGTTTTTCTCCAGTTTTAAGAACATGGTGTGTCGTAGAAACCAGAATTTTTATTTTGAATTGATCTCTTATGTAACCTGTCAGAATGTGAGGAAACCAGTATTACAAAAACAAACAAACAAAAAATGCTTATGGCACCTTTAAAGCTCTCTATACATGCAATATCACGTCCACATACAAATACAGTGCCTGATATCGTTCCTATATATTTTTTTATCATAAAATGTCTGATTTTCATTCACCAGTGCCAGGTGCTAAAATAACTGATAAGCATTTATGATTTAAATAATGCACTTCTTATTTCAATACTTCACATGCATGTATTAGAGCGATATGAGTTGATAAATGTTCACAGCTTCAGATGATGAATGCTTGCAATCTGAAAAGTGAAAATAAAATAACTTGCACTAGTATTTTGGTGATTCCTTGGCTGAGATGTGTGATAGCATCTTTCACATGAAAAGAAAACTCTGATGCGTGAAAGTCGCATTGCTTTAGGCTAAAACTGAAGTGTGAAGCATGTGATGGTTGTGTGAGATGAGGGATATGACTAACAGTGTCTTTATGTCTTTCCTCTGCCTTATCAGCGATTTTATCTTGGCTGAGTTTGAAAAGAAAGAGGTGAAGGAAGAAAGGAGGGTTAAATGGGAGGATGGTCCTTGAAAAGAAAAAAGAAAAAAAGAAAATCAATTATCACCTTACCAATGGCAGAAACAGTCCCAGTGTTGTGTGTAAACTACTGAAAGGTTGATGACTACACAAATCTGTCATCACTTCACTTGGATCAGGAAGCACTTCATTAAAAGCACTCTATATAGAGGCAATCTGAAGATTATACATAATAAATAGGTGTGTAAATTTGGGTATGAATTCTTGTGCTTACATGTTTGAGTTATGTGAAATCAGGGAGTAAAATTTACAATATATTTGTACGATATACACTATGGTTCAAAAGTTTGGGGTCACTTTGAAATGTCCTTATTTTTGAAAGAAAAGCACTGTTCTTTTCAATGAAGATCACTTTAAACTAATCAGAAATCCACTCTATACATTGCTAATGTGGTAAATGACTATTCTAGCTGCAAATGTGTGGTTTTTGGTGCAATATCTCCATAGGTGTATAGAGGCCCATTTCCAGCAACTCTCACTCCAGTGTTCTAATGGTACAATGTGTTTGCTCATTGCCTCAGAAGGCTAATGGATGATTAGAAAACCCTTGTACAATCATGTTAGCGCAGCTGAAAACAGTTGAGCTCTTTAGAGAAGCTATAAAACTGACCTTCCTTTGAGCAGATTGAGTTTCTGGAGCATCACATTTGTGGGGTCGATTAAATGCTCAAAATGGCCAGAAAAATGTCTTGACTATATTTTCTATTCATTTTACAGCTTATGGTGGTAAATAAAAGTGTGACTTTTCATGGAAAACACAAATATTGTCTGGGTGACCCCAAACTTTTGAACGGTAGTGTACACCAAGCGTGAGTGTTATATCAGACGTCTAGTAAAATCACGCCACATAACAATCCTCTTTTTGCTGTGATGCCTTCTAGAAAGCATGTGGGTGTGGCCTAATATTCTAATTAGGACGTTTGATTGACACAGATCTGATATGGTTCCCAGTCACTTCTGTTTGTCAGAAGTTATCCAGATGATGATATAGTTCAGATCAGACTCGTGTTCTAATATTTTTATGCACATTTATTCTGTTGACGTCAAAATGCCATTACAGTCTGAAGAGACACATCACCAAAACATGCGAGAGTGAGAGTAAACGTTGCAACATGTCTCTCTAACATTCTCTCTGACAGCGTGTCACGGTGAAAATATTTTCCCAGGAAGTTGGTTCCCATTGTGGCCGGTTTAACTAATATCAACAGGCTCTAAGCTAATGAACAGCTGTTCCTCTCTCTCTCTCTCTCTCTCTCTCTCTCAATGTGCCATGGAGATTCATTTGCTGTGTATTTCTCCAACATTTTCGTTAAAAAAAAACCCACAACCTTTTGTATTATGGTCAACAGGAAAGTCCCCATTACTTCTAAAGCATAAGAAATATCAAGCAGGGCAATGCAAGTTCAACATCACTACCTTTACGCCAAAAAGACACATTAACTGTCTAACTCTATTCAAAGGACACCATGTTTAGATTAGCAGCCAGATGATATAGTATATTAGTATGAAGGCATACCTCGATAAGGAAATACGCAATAACCCTACTAATAATGTGCCTCTTTTATCAGGAATCTTGTGTGTAAATGTTTTCATAGACCAGACTGAACTTCATAACATTTTGGTAACTCTGATTTTCTTTGTACTCATATGTACACGCTGATAAAGATCAATTGGCTGTAAATTACCAAGCATGTTCATGGCACAGCTGATTTGCATCTCATGACACCCGCAAAACTCCATCAAAAACAATAAAACAGTGACTAAACTCCAATAATGCAGCTCAGCCACTGTAGCTACTTCAAACACTCATACTTCCTCCTTTTACACAGTGGCACATGAAAAGCCAGTCTTATTCATTGTTTTTATTGCTTTCTTTCGAACCACTAAATCACTAAATTCGTGTGCAATTAGCTGTGCAAAATAAGCTGTTTAAACTCGACAACGTGATCCGTATATACGTTCTTAATAAGTCATGCAAAATTGTAGGATTTGAAACCAATCAATCGAGGTTTACATTAATGAGTTTCCTTTGAAGAAGGATATGAATGTGTTTTCCCTGAAATTATGGGATTTCCATGAGTACTGAGTTTTTTTGTGTGTGTGTGTGTGTGTGTAAATTATCCTACGAATTAACATTTTATGAATAAAGCTTGACACATGAGGTCCAGGGTGGCACAGTGGTGTAGTGGTTAGCGCTGTTGCCTCACAGCAAGAAGGTCCGGGTTCGAGCCCCGTGGCCGGCGAGGGCCTTTCTGTGCGGAGTTTGCATGTTCTCCCCGTGTCCACGTGGGTTTCCTCTGGGTGCTCCGGTTTCCCCCACAGTCCAAAGACATGCAGGTTAGGTTAACTGGTGACTCTAAATTGACCGTAGGTGTGAATGGTTGTCTGTGTCTATGTGTCAGCCCTGTGATGACCTGGCGACTTGTCCAGGGTGTACCCCGCCTTTCACCCGTAGTCAGCTGGGATAGGCTCCAGCTTGCCTGCGACCCTGTAGAACAGGATAAAGCGGCTAGAGATAATGAGATGAAATGAGACATGAGGTCCACTGTTATTACTTGAACAATTCCATAGTAAAGTAATGGGTACTGTAGGTAATGCTACATAACATTTCGCAACTATTTAGAAGACAGAAATTAGAGAAATAATAGAAAAGATGGATTGTTATCTTTTCCAGTTTTGTATTTTTCTTCTTTTCCCTTCCAAATCACCTCATGTTCCTGATGTTTCTACAACAGGAATGCTACATTTCTGAAATAAATACTGCACTTTAAAGTTTCAGAACAAAGCTGCTGATTGGTCAGCTGCCGCAAAAGGCATTAAGGCCCGGCCCCACAATATCAATAACTATACATATAACTACAACTATAATGATAACTATAAATAAATCGGTCCCCTGCAGTTTATGTGGTTGGTGGTCGCACCAGACCAATAACGATACCTATAGCCCAGGCCTGGGTTTATCCGTATTGGTGAGATTGCTTCTGGAGCGATTTTTCCAGGCCTGGACCTGATCCAATAAAACATCTGACCAATCAGATAACTGTTCACATGTGACATTGTCTGAGCACATGCTAGTTTCCCCGGGCATCTTTGTACATCCTTGTTGCATCATGAAGTCATCATCATCATCAGGGCGGCCTCAGCCGAGCTGCACACCTAGCTGTCCAATTCTCACGATCCAGCATACAGTTGGCTAGCTCGGCAATGTCGGCCGCCCCTGCGTCCCCCTTCAAAGTGTCCAAGAATGTTGTTACTGGGCGTCCAGGCCGGCGAGAGCCGTGGGTTGGCTCCCACAAAACTAGTAGATGGCTTGCTGGCAGATCGCTGTGGCGGAAACAGTGGCCTGCAAGGCCAAGCCTGCGCCAGGCAACCTTGTCTGTGATCTTGGGCAGGTCGCCATATAGGACTTTGTTGGAGATATGGTCCTGCCAGTCATACAACTCGCAACATGCGGGTGTATGAGCCATCCAGCGACTTCTGAAGGGATGTATTCAGTGCCCAGCACTCGCTTCCATATAGAAGTATGGGTTCCACTGTGGCACGGAAGAGTTTGATCTTGAGATCTTGTGGCATGCTTGATTTCCAGACAGCCTTCATATTGTTTAGGGCTCTCCAAGCGAGTGCCTTGCGCACCTTCATATCACGACTCGTGGAGCTGACCCAGGAGCCTAGGTATTTGAAGTCGGCTACTTCCTCCAAAGGGCTGCCATTTGTCGTCACTAGAGGAGTTGTGGGGACATTGAAAGACATCACTTTGGTCTTCTGCTCATTGACAGTGAGTCCGATCTGGCGACACTCCTCCTCCACAAGCGTCAGCAGTCTCTGAGCCTGTAAGACATCGTTAGATAGTAGAACAATGTCGTCGGCATATTCGAGATCTGCAAGCACCTTTGCCGGGTGCCTGCGCAACCTGCGCGGAGTTAATGTGGTACCAAGTTCCGCCTCTCTCCCAGTGATGGCTTTGCGAAGGGCGTAGTCCAGAATGATGACAAATAGGAATGGTGCCAATGTGTCACCCTGGAGTACACCTTGGATGATCTCAAATTCATTGGACTCTCCATCTGCCGTGATGACCCTGGCGCGTGTGTTAGTATACATCGCCTTGATGGCATTAAGCAGCCTTGGTGGAATACCGTAAGCCTTCAAGATCTTAAACATAGTGTCACGATGGATTGAGTCGAAGGCCTTTCTGAAGTCTAGGAATGCCAGTACTGCAGGGAGGTTGTTTTTTCGCACTTCCTCAAGGATACGACGCAGGGCAAGAATATGGCTAATGGTTGATCTACCCTCACGAAACCCATTATGGTTAAAGCGGAGATGAAGGTCAATGGGACCACGGATGCGAAGTCATGGAATACGGATTCACGGAAAATAAAAAATATAATACAAAGCATGGATCTTTTATTCATGGATATGTGATATTTTCTGTGAAATATCAATAGTAAATTAATAAAGTAAACACATAAATGCAGGTAAGATAGTTTAATTAGGAACTCCGGCAGTCCAAACATTTAATTGTTCTAGATTTCTTAATTTTTTATCCGTGATGCTTCATCCGTATGAAATCGGTAACCAATCTGTAATATGCTGAAACGTCTGCAACCAATCCGTTAATTATTAGCATCCATGAAGCATCCATATTAAAATCCGTAACCACTCCATATTTTGTAATTTTGTATGTTATATTGTCAACCACCGGAGTGTGTGCATGGGTTGTTTTGGAGTCTAAGCTTCACAGCATGACCCAGAATAATGCACTACTACTTGTGAAAAACTTCCATTACTATTCCGAAGTTGTATGCATTTATTTACCTGAGTGTCAGGACCAAGCGATATTATAGTCAGGATTATAGTTGTGGTGTGACTGCGCCAAACTGGAGCTAAATTCAGGCACAGGTATTGTCATAGTTGTAGTTATAGGTGTAGTTATAGTAGTTATTGGTATAGTTATAGTAGTTATAGGTATAATTATAGTGGTTATAGGTATAGTTATAGGTGTTGTGGGACCGGGCCCTTATGACATCATAAGTTGGCAGTTGCAATTCAAACTAATGGAATTCAAATTTCATTCGTGTGTTTACGGTAAATGTAAAATGTTAGACTTTAAACCAAAAATCCATTCAAATTACTGACAAAATTGGGTATGAAAAGAATGGGTTTTAATTCAAGCAATGTTAAACATATAATTTTAATCACCTTCAATCACTGATGGGAAGTTTAGCATTGATCTCAAAGCAGGCGGTTCAATAAAAGTATTTTTCTCTTCTGCAGACTTCATATAAAGCGCATCAGACTCCTGAGTTAGCAGGAACAGGGATAGTGCTAAATAAAATTGAACAAGGATCTACAGCAAAACATTGGCTAGTTGACTTTGCTTGGGGTCTGATTGGTTTAAAATATATTTCTTGATTCTCAGCAGAGCTTATCTTTCTATCTAGATGCTAGACATCTCAATAAAAATGTGGCAAAGTCTTCATTTTTCTTTCTCCCTTTTTGGGTGGGGGTGGAGTGGACTTTTCCAACCCAACCGTGAACTTTCTCCTCAGACTGCAGATTCCCATTGCACACCGAATTAGCAAAACCTACAGTTTAAAAAGTCATAAAAGGGATAGACGTTGACTCTGGATGGAGTGTGGAGCAACATGAAAGCCGATTTGAACTCCCTCCTGTCCATGAAGAATTGCCTCATGCTGGGGAAAAGGGCCTGGTCACCCAACACCCCACCCTTCCTAGGGCAAAAACCTCCACCACCACCACCCCAACTCCCCCCTTCATTCCTAAATACACACTCCAGCACTTATTTGTTGTGCTTCACTTAATATTTCCCTCAAGAGGAGACAGTGACTTTTCAATTGCGGCTTCGTTTGCTCTTTTTTGCAGCAGAGGTTTTGTTTTCTTGTCGCGGGAGCGTGCAATGGAGTCCAGATGGACTTTATTTTCAACAAAATTAACCTCATGTCGTGTACGAAGAACGAAGAAAGACACGATTACTGAGTTAGCATCTGGATGAGTGAGAGTCAATGAAAGAGTGCTACTTTCTTTCTACTGCTTGGAAATAAAAACATTACAGGGATAAATAAACTGAATCCTGATGTTATATTTGAGCATGATGATCAAAATGCAGTTAAGGCTGATGAAACCCATCAGAAAAATGCATGGGAAAAAATTGCTGCATGTGTCTGTGTGAATCTGTTTCTGTCTGCAAGCATGTGTTCAAATAACAAATCAAGTGATTTCATTTGATTAATTGACACATTTGGACTGAACTGAGAAACCACAGGTCTTTTCCATTAAGGCAGGAACAAGAAAAGGAGAAGAAGAAGGAGAAGAAGAAGCAGGAGAAGAAGCAGAAGCAGACTCCGACCTTGCATCTGGTAGCTGTAGGGCGCTTGTCCCGTCTGCGGTGTTGAGAAGCTGGAGCTGTAACTGAGGAAGCTGCTCTGTCCTGGAGACTGAGCTTGACTTTCCGTCTTGATTCCTGCCCACAATGGACCTAAATCAGTTAGTGACACCAGAACAGTGACGCATAGTCCTTAATTTCACAAGTTACATATTTAAAAAAGTATTAATATCTATCTATTTAGTGATCCATAATTGAGAGTGTGTTTAGTTTTTAAAGCAATACAGAAGCAACTTTTCTTTTAAAATTCCTTTTTTACTTTAACCGAAGAATGATCAGAATACTTCATCCCACAGCGTTGTTGAATTGTTGAATCTGATTGGCGAGAAGGTGTTGATTAATTTTCTGTAACAGCAGCTTTCATGGATAATAAAGGCATTACATCATGCTAGCGCGGATTATTTTATTTTCACTTTTTTATAATAGCACTTCCCATTGAGTTTTATTCCTTATGTAAACAATTCCTGATAAAACAAAACTTTTATTTCACCAGCTTAAAATGACTACATTATCTTAGAAGCCAAAATTAAATCTAGTGCGCTAGAGGTTCGGTTTGTTCATCTGGGGGAACATTAAAGCCCTAAACCAGCAGGTTTCCCATTCAGAGAGGGTTCCAAGAAGAACCCATTTAAAAGTTTATTACTATCATTAACTCCTAAGGAACGCTGATAATCAATTATTCAAAAACCATCATGCTACATGCACATCGCCAGCAAGGGCACTACGGTTGTCCTACAGTATTTGGGACAAGGCAGCCTAGGTAGGCAGCATTGCTGGACAAGTCTGTTCTGTTGACATGATGGCATAAAAACAGTTTCTTTTGGATATTTGAGAAGCTAATCCCATGGCACCAACTTTCTTTGCAGGCAGGTGTTGAAAAACATGGCAAACACACTTGTCATATTTTTTTTCCAATAAACTATTGTGATAATATAATGTAAACTGGGATGAGTTCAGTTATTGCAATGTGAAAATTTAATTTGTTAAAAGATTTCCACACATTTTACATACTGCATTTACTTACGCTTCACTTCCCCTCAAAGATCTCAAATTATCCATCCATCCATCCAACCATTCATCCAACCAACCATACATCTATTATCTATCGCGTTTATCCATCAGGGTCCCGGGTGAGCGGGAGCCAATCCCAGCTGACTTCAAGTTTTGAGGTGGGCTACACCCTGGGCAGGTCTCCAATCTATCACATGACTAACACAAAGACAAACAACCATTCACACTCGCATTCACACCTATGGGCAATTTAGAGTAACCAGTTGACCTAATCCACATGTTTTTGGACTGCGGGAGGTAAAGCTGGATCTGTGCCACACACATCTTGAATTATGCTTCAGTTTTGGGAGGGTTTTTCTGGCATTTTACTTCTCATAACGCTATTGTAATGCCAAATGCATATTAAGTATCCTCCATCACAAGTACAAATTAAGCTCTATTCTTCCATCGACCATCTAAATTGTTTTATTTTGCTTTGCTTGTTTAATCTCATCCATCTTTCGATCTAGCACAAAAGAAACAGTTTAGAAATAAAAGCACAGGCTAGCAAGTATTTAGTAGATAAAAAAAGCATCATCAGCACTAATCTTATCTCAGTGATCAGTGTAGAGCTCGGTGTATCGCTGCTGCATATGTTTGGAGGAGTTTTAAAAGTAAGTGTTAATTATTTTTGTATTGCCATGAACTCTGAAGAGCTGGTCGCGTCAGTGCGGTAGAGTATTGCCAAGGAGTGCGCAAGGATTAAAATGTGAACAACGTTTCATTCTATAGGATGCAGTGAGAATCCAAGCTTTTGGTTCAATAGAGCTTGGGACTGTGATGTCATGACACAATGATTTGTTGGAAATCCATTATTTTGGTATATGACGTATTTGAGTTAGCAATACGTCATATACCAACAGTCATATACAAACAGCCAAAGCTTCTTTGCTTTTGATAGCTAAATTTCTTTTTCAAAACAGATCGGCTCAGTTCAAACCTGATTGGCTGAGCTATGTTTGAAGTCAGACACAACCGTGACTCTGGCATAATGCTTTGATTCTCTATGAATGTGCCAAGTTTCAAACCAATAAAACTGTTGCACGACAGCCATTGTTTTGTCCATTGTATCTTTGTCTGTTATTTTGCTTAGCAACCAAATCTTGTTGTTAACAGACTAAGTGTAAAATAATACAGTTTCAACTGCTGTCATGCATAGATGAGGGAGTCTTTGTGTGTGTGTGTGTGTGTGTGTGTGTGTGTGTGTGTGTGTGTGTGTGTGTGTGTGTGTGTGTGTGTGTGTGTGCTTACCGTAGGCTGGGATGCCATAAGGCTGGCCTGGTTGGGGGTAAGTTGCGTAGGCCTGCTGCATTCCTGTGCTGTACTGCGTCTGACCATACGCCGCCATGTTTTGTGAAGAAGGAGTGGGAAGAATATGTGGATAAGGTCTGCTATTGTACGGAGGAGAAAAAAGGAAGACAGGACCATGATACACATTCGTTCACTCACAAAGATTCAAGATTTGAAACACAAACTTCTCCTCATTGATTGTTATGATTTGGCTCATAAATCATATTTGTTTCCATTTAAAGAAAGTGCTTTATTTCTCTCAACACAAGCAATTTTATTATGCATTAAAGAACTAAATTATTTTTATCTGTTTATCGTTGTATTTAATGTTGTTGAACATCTGTGAACAAGATTATGCTATAGCAGCACTAGCTTCTTCTACCCAGTTAATAAGACAAAAATACCTCTGAACATGACAAAATTGCATCAGATCAACAAGTGTATGCGTCAGGGGACGTGTAAGTTGCTACTCTAGAAACTAGAGCACATTCATAGAAAGCTGTGATTTCCCTTGCAGCTGGAACAACTGTCAGGAAGTTACCTTATAACTAATCATAATCAAGAAGAATGCTGAATACCATGATGTGGTACGATATGGCACAACATATTTTAAATGTCTTGTATAAATACAGTATGTCTTGTTGGAGAAGAAAATAAAAATACCAGCATGTACACCAATCAGCCATAACCTGTCAAGGGGTGGGATATATATTAGCAAGAGAACAATCAGTTCTTGAAGTTGATGTGTTGGAAGCAGGAAAAATGAGCAAGCAAGTTAATGCTGGCTAAAACAGAAAGGTGTCAGCATTAACATTTTCAGCAGTTTGTGCTACAGTAGCTCTTCTGTGGGATTGGACCATATGGGCTTGCCTTCGTGCCCCATGCGAATCAATGAGCCTTTGACACCCATGACCCTGTCACCGGTTCACCGGTTGTCCTTCCTTGGACCACTTTTGTTCGGTAGTAACCACTGCATACCGGTAACACCCCACAAGATGTGCCATTTTGGAGATGCTCAGACCCAGCCATCTAGCCATCACAATTTGTCCCTTGTCAAAGTCGCTCAGATCCTTACGCTTGCCCATTTTTCCTGCTTCCAACACATCAACTTCAAGAACTGACTGTTCTCTTGCTGCCTAATATATCCCACCCCTTGACAGGTGTCACTGTATTGAGATAATCAACGTTATTCACTTTATCTGTCAGTGGTCATAATATTACGGCTGATTGGTGTATCACTGTTATCATAATCATAATCATAGATGCTGGGAATTATATTCAGAAGAATACTGTGTTACAAAATGTCAACAGTAGATATATATGTTTTATACCAGATTAAACAGATAAAGGAAAAACATGTTTTTGGAACATAATATAACATTTTTACACTGATAAAGTGTTTCTGATTTGATTTCATAACCATAAAGTCTAATACAGGGTTTGTCTATACACAATATACAACATACTAGGGTGACTGTAGCTACTAGTGTACAATTATAGCCATCAATATCAATAATAAGAATAAAATGAAATAGTATAGTAAGGTTACCCTGAAAAGGAATAATAAACTACAAAGAAAAAAGTGGTGAGATAATTTAAAAAAAAAAAGCTCTTGCTGTATTTCCAAATAATTAGACTAAAGCTCAAGATTGAGAAGAAGGTTCGGAATTAAAAATCGCCAAAAAAAAAGAAAACGAATTGCTTGTTTTATAGAGTGAAAATAAAAGTCTACTTACTTGGAAGGATAGATCTGTGGAGAGAACTGGTGAGTTTGTCTTGGGCTGAAGCCACTGCTTCCAATAGCTACGGAAAACAGGCAAGCACATAGTTTTAAGCATTATAGAAAAAATATTAAGCAAATATGACTGTGTGCCAGCAGAAACTCTTGGAATCTGAACGAAAAAGTCATTACGTTGGATTTATTTCACTTAAAGCTGAATAACGAAGCGCAGTAATGAGGGAAAATAATCAGGAGGCTTTCTACTGACTGTGCAGATCTCTTTGTGGGAGGGCATAGTGACCACACACACACACACACACACACACACACACAGTGCAATGTACAATCTGTTGATATGCTGACAGTATTTTTCTTAATCTTATTAAGTTAGCGCTAACAGTGTCACATTTTAAGAAATGCTGTTTCCTGAACACATAGAACACATTATATATTTATATATACTAATTCAGTAATACTGTACAATAACAATATTGGCTATAATGTCTCATATGTATTATTACTATTATTATAGCTAAATAATATTACTAATACTGACAGCACTAGCATTATTGTTTTCCTGAGGTAATTATGCTAGCATCTAACATTCATAGCATAATATAGCTGCCATTTTTAAATTCATAGACATTTGTGTTTCACTCTCTCTCTCTCTCTCTCTCTCTATATATATATATATATATATATATATATATATATATATATATATATATATATATTACCATTCAAAAGTTTGGGGTCACTTTGAAATGTCCTTATTTTTGAAAGAAAAGCACTGTTCTTTTCAATGAAGATCACTTTAAACTAATCAGAAATGCACTCTATACATTGCTAATGTGGTAAATGACTATTCTAGCTGCAAATGTGTGGTTTTTGGTGCAATATCTCCATAGGTGTATAGAGGCCCATTTCCAGCAACTCTCACTCCAGTGTTCTAATGGTACAATGTGTTTGCTCATTGCCTCAGAAGGCTAATGGAGGATTAGAAAACCCTTGTACAATCATGTTAGCACAGCTGAAAACAGTTTAGTTCTTTAGAGAAGCTATAAAACTGACCTTCCTTTGAGCAGATTGAGGCTACATCCACACGACAACGGCAACGAGATTTAAAAAAAAAAAATATTGCGTCCACATGGGCAACGGATCAGTAAAATATCAGGTCCATATGGCAACACAACGCTTGCTGAAAACGATGCAATACACATGCCACACCTCTAGGTGCGCTGTAAGACGGTCTCTTCGGAGACACCAGAACAATAGAAGTAAGGACGCATGCGCATAAACTATTATGCGCGAGACTTCATATTAGCCACAAAGTCAGAAAAATCTGTTCGTAAAATTACGTTATAATGACCAAATACAATGAAATGTATTTTTCCAGTCTCACCTGTGAAAGGTAATCCCATGTGATCTCGTTTGGACGGCAAACCTGTTGGTACAGTTAAACGCAGCACATGAATGAGGCATATTTATTCTCCGCTTTGACCCATCCAATATGGTGGCGAGGATGACGTATGATTCTACGCGGAAGGCGGCGTCTTTAATGGTCCGGAATAAATTGAATGCTACACGTTGATGGATTAATTTGTTCTTCTATGCCCTTTTTGAGGAATGTATTGTAGGACTTAAACCAACATCTGAAGAGGTGAGATCGCTCCTTTTTTCCCTATTTTTGCTGGTGGGATTGACTCTGCCCTAAGGGCTATTCTCTCACTCTCTCTCTCACTTTGCACCATTACACAATAAATATTCTCAGTGAAAATATTTTGTAAGCGCATTTCATGAACCAAGTTATAGGATTTGTTGACAACTCGCATCGAGTTCGTTACACTTCTACCCGGCGTGAAGCACATGTGGTTGTGACGTCATCATAAACAAATCCGTTCTACTCATCCAGACGACTTCGCAACAGCGCCGTTGCCAGATTTTTCCACTCTGGAACCCGTTCTCAAAAGATTTCGTTTTGGGGCACCCAAAACGCCGGTGCCGTGTGGACACCAGGCCGAAACGATAACCAATTTTATCAGATTCACCTGAATCCGTTGCCGTGTGGACAGGGCCTGAGTTTCTGGAGCATCACATTTGTGGGGTCGATTAAATGCTCAAAATGGCCAGAAAAATGTCTTGACTATATTTTCTATTCATTTTACAACTTATGGTGGTAAATAAAAATGTGACTTTTCATGGAAAACACAAAATTGTCTGGGTAACCCTAAACTTTTGAACGGTAGTGTGTGTATATATCATAAACTACTGATAGCATTTCTCCCAAATTCCACATAAAATTATTGTCACGTAGAGCAGGGGTTCTCCACCTTTTCTGCTTTTAGGCCCACCTATTCATATTTGTAATGAGTCGGGGCCCATTAAAAAAGATCCCCAGTTATTTTAGCTCATCTACTCTATTAGAATCTAATAATCTACTGCAAAGTGTATTAACAGAATACAACATCACTCCCTGTTACAGATGGGAGCCCAGGAATTAAATAAATGCAATAAAAACAAACTGTTTTTAATTGTAGGTATTGTATTTAAAACTGTATGGATGTGCCAGACGCCAACATAAAACCATGCATGCAGGGCATTCTCAGTCAAAAAGGATTAATGATCCAAAAGTGGAGTCTGGTCCATTAACACAAGAACTTATTGCCATGTTTGTGTCCAGCAAACAAGCAAATTATTAAAACCAAGAAGTACACTCAAAAGAAGTGGATATAGAAACCACTCAATGGGATTAGATCCTTACACACTAGCAAAGGATGATTTTTCCTATGAGTTGGAAATTGATCTATCCATTGAGTTCCCCAACATTTCAAACTACCTAGTGCTGCAGACATCGTTCTACATGGACAAACAGATAAAAACCTGGAACAGCACGGAGGTGTACAACTTTTTATATGTGGCTGGGTTAAAGATCTGGGGATCAGGACATTACAAGATGGACAGTGGTAGATGGATCTAAGTGCAGGAAAAGTGTTTATTAGCAGGCGTGATATTTAAGTCAAGTTTATTTTTATCGTGGTTTTAACAACAGACATTGTCGCAAAGCAGCTTTACAGAGAATTAAAGACTTTAAACATGAGCTAATTTTATCCCTGATTTATCTCTAATTTATCCCCAGTGAGCAAGCCTGTGGCGATGGTGGTAAGGAAAATCCCCCTCAGACGACATGAGGAAGAAACCCAGAGAGGAACCAGACTCAAAAGGGAACCCATCCTCATCTGGGTGATAACAGATAGCGTGATTATAAATAACTCGCTTCTATAACTGTGTTCTATAGAGTCACAAAGTACAACTGTGTAACCAGGAAATTCATTATAGTTTTAACATGAAGTCTGTTTTGTTAAACTGTTCATTGATGGAAACTTGAGTGCAAAACTATTCATGACAACTGTAGTCATAAAGTTCACAAGTGGACTGTAATCCTCAGACATACACTACCATTCAAAAGTTTGGGGTCACTTTGAAATGTCCTTATTTTTGAAAGAAAAGCACTGTTCTTTTCAATGAAGATCACTTTAAACTAATCAGAAATGCACTCTATACATTGCTAATGTGGTAAATGACTATTCTAGCTGCAAATGTCTGGTTTTTGGTGCAATATCTCCATAGGTGTATAGAGGCCCATTTCCAGCAACTCTCACTCCAGTGTTCTAATGGTACAATGTGTTTGCTCATTGCCTCAGAAGGCTAATGGATGATTAGAAAACCCTTGTACAATCATGTTAGCACAGCTGAAAACAGTTGAGCTCTTTAGAGAAGCTATAAAACTGACCTTCCTTTGAGCAGATTGAGTTTCTGGAGCATCACATTTGTGGGGTCGATTAAATGCTCAAAATGGCCAGAAAAATGTCTTGACTATATTTTCTATTCATTTTACAACTTATGGTGGTAAATAAAAGTGTGACTTTTCATGGAAAACACAAAATTGTCTGGGTGACCCCAAACTTTTGAACGGTAGTGTAAATGCATTACTGTAAGTGGCCAGAGCCATCTTCCAAGTTTTTTTTTTTTTACAAAAGCAAAACAGAAAGCAGAGTATTTAAATAGCATTATAAATATGGTTAGAAACAAATGTGACAATGATAATGATAATACTTCGCAAAGCCTCTGTGAAAACAGCTTCCATATCTGTGCATGCTGATTTGCGCTCAAATCAGTATCAGGTGTTCTCCATAATGACTGGGTCCCAAACATGCACACAACATGCTCCGTGAGCACATGCGGTCGCTTGAGCTGCGCCAGACTCAAGCGTGCAAAGGCGTGACAGTCAAGTGTTCACCTGCTGTGTGACCACAACTTTTAGCTCATGTGTATATCCTCATCAAAATGTCTCATTTTCATCAAAAACCTATCGTAAAGCATCGCAAGCTGTAGTGTGATCATAGCTTAATGAGGCGGATGTGACGGCGGAAGCAACCTAGCAACTGTACCCTACTACGAGTAAAAATTAGCTTCAACTTGAAAAAAATTCACAGCCCACTACATGGCCCAGTGGTTGAGAAACACTGACTTTGAGCATTTAATTGCAGAAAATGACACCCGGTCAAAATAACAAAAAAGATTAAGTGTTTTCAGACTTTGAATAATACATAGAAATCAAGATCATATTCAATTTTAAACAACACAATCCTAATGTTTGAACTTAGGAAGAGTTCAGAAATCAGTATTTGGTGGAAGAACCTTGACATTTAATCACAGCTTTCATGCGTCTTGGTGTGCTCTCCACCAGTCTTTCACATTGCTCTTGAGTGACTTTATGCAACTCCCAGCACAAAAATTCAATCAGCTCAACTTTATTTGATGGCTTTGACCATCCATCTTCCTCTTGATCACATTCCAGAGGTTTCCAGTGGGGTTCAGGTGTTCAGATTGGGTTGGCCATGACAGGGTGTTGATCTTGTGGTCTTCCATCCACACCTTGATTGACCTGGCTGTGTGGCACGGAGCATTGTCTTGCTTGAAAACCCAATCCTCAGAGTTAGAGAACATTGTCAGAGCAAGATGAAGCAAGTTTTCTTCCAGGATAAACTTGTACAGTACATACCAGTACACGATTCATGTGTCCTTCACAAACAAAAATCTTCCCCATTCCAGCCTTCCTGAAGCACCCACAGATCATCACTGATCCTCCACCAAATTTAACAATGGGTGCGAGACACTGTGGCTTGTCAGCATCTCCAGGTCTCCGTCTAACCATTAGATGACAAGGTGATGGGAAAAGCTGAAAATTGGACTCATCAGAGAAGATGACCTTACTCCAGGCCTTTACGATCCAATCCTCATGGTCTTTAGCAAACCTCAGTCTAGCTCTTCTTTGCTTCTCATTGAAAAATGTCTTTTTTCTAGCTTTGCATGACTTCAGCCTCACTCAGAGGAGCCCATTTTGAGCCATCCTTGCCATGCACTTAACCCCAGCTGCCGTTTGCCATTCTTTTTGTCAATCACTTGATGTTGTCCTTCGGTTGTTGAGTGACAGTCGAAGGAGTTGACGATCATCCTGGTCAGCAGAGAATCGTTTTTGCCTTCTGCCAGTCTGTAACTTTGTTGTCCCCAATGTCTGCTACTTGACCTTGTTCTTATGAACTGCCATTTTGAAATTTTGAGGATGGAAGCAACCTGACGCTCACTGTATCCCTCTGCCGGTAAAGCCAGAAAAACTTCTTTTTCTCATTCGAAACTTTTCTTTTTAACTCTTTTGGCATGATGAATAAATATTTTTGTATTCCAATTAAATTTAAGGCACTACTAGCACTCTTTTTGCCAAAACTTGCTAAACTGGTCCAATAGCAAGAGGATAGTGATGACCACAACAGTGGTTTTTATACTTTTCCTTTTTGCACAAGATTTGGTTCAGGTAATCACCTAATCAGTACGTCATTAAGTAAAATGATTTGTGCTTGTGTTGGAATTCCAGCACAGACACCAGAATGATATGGCTGCCATACATAGGGATGCTGATTTGAGAAAAAATTGAAGTGATTGCTTAAGTTTTTTAACTGTATAATATCATATATATATGATATTATACAGTTGCGTGAAGATATGAAGTTTATCTTCAAGTGGTGAACATATTCACAAGTGAGTGAAGTGAATGATTGTGAAAATATTTTCAACACAAAAAGATAAATTTCATATCTTTGCACTACCATGTAATGTTCTACATATTATATGGACACATTCACAAAAAAAAAATACACAAGTTAATGAAAATAAACTTAATTTTCAACCGGTTCGCCATTTTGACAACATGCATCTAATCAGCGGGAAAACACTGGGAGTGGCGTCATCAGAGTGAAATATCGGGAAATGTGTCACTCAGGTCCATGATGTATTTCATATGAAAAATATGAGTTTTTCAACACAAGAAGAAAAACTTCATATCTTCAAGCCAACGTGTGATGTTCTTTTTATTATATAGACACATTCACAAACAAAAAGTACCCAAATTTATCAAAACAATTCATCAATTTCTTCACAAGGGACATATACATATGTTATTTACCAGCTGGGAGGTCCGTATGGTGAAATACCGTGACCGAGGTCTTGAAAGTACTGAGTGAGGCCCTCTGGGCCGAGGTCAGTATTCAAGGCCGAGGTCACGGTATTTCACCATACGGACCGACCTTAAGCTGGTAAATAATATATTTATTTTTTTCTTTACCAAATTCTAACAGAAAACTAGAGCACCCGAAAGGGAAAACCGAGCCAAGCCGCCATTTTGAATCCTCATTCATGGCTGTAATGCAAATTGCTTCCTCCTCGGTATACAAGTGCACTTCCATGGCAGGAAAAAAACTACATTTTTCCACCTATGTAGTCCCCTATTTATACAAAATTGAGTCATTCAGGATTCAGCCACGTTTCTGCTTGGCGTTAGCAAGTTAGAGGTTTTTAGCTTTCTCCTGAAATGTTTTCTTTTATTTTGTCTTCCTCAGGGTCGTAAAACTCGCTTTCACTGTGAACACTGTCATCACTATCCATGCTGTAAAATTAATGCTTTTTTGAATCCTCATTCACGGTTTGTAATGCAAATGGATTCCTCCTCGGTATACAAGTGCACTTCCATGGCAGGAAAAAAACTACATTTTGCCGCCTATGTAGTCCCCTATTTATAGAAAATTGAGTCATTCAGGATTCAGCCATGTTTTTGCTCGGTGTTAGCAACAGTTAGAGGTTTTTAGCTTTCTCCTGAAATGTTTTCTTTTATTTTGTCTTCCTCAGGGTAGTAAAACTCGCTTTCACTGTGAACACTGTCATTATCGCTATCCATGCTGTAAAATTAATGCTATTCTCCTGAGAAATTCTGGCAAAATGTATAAGATTTTTGATAATCTTATAAATAAATCTTATAAAATAAAGATAAATGTTGACAAAAAATGCTACTATGTTTGTTGTTGTTGTGAACGAGCGAGTCGCCAGAGGTCCGTAACCAGGGTCCGTAACCGGGGTCCATACCGTAGGATACGGACCCGCTTTCAATCAGAGTGCAGGATTTGATGGAAACCGCACCGCGAAAAAAATAAAGAGATTTATGTCACGGTTTTGGTTCTCCATATCCCAGATATAGTTCATATAAAAAATATGAGTAGTGTATTTCCCAGTAAAACACTTGTTTCAATATAATAATTTTATATATATATATATATATATATATATATATATATATATATATATATATATATATATATATATATATATATATATGTGTGTGTGTGTGTGTGTGTGTGTGTGTGTGTGTGTGTACGCCTGGATTTCATTACCACAGTTATCATGAAGCAACAGTTTAGAACCTACTTCATTCAGCTGAAAGGTCAATTTACGCTCAGCAATATCATATATGTTTTAATTCAAACATCTCTCGGCTCTTTACAGTTTTGTGTGTGTGTGTGTGTGTGTGTGTGTGTGTGTGTGTGTGTGTGTGTGTGTGTGTGTGAGAGAGAGAGAGAGAGAGAGAAGGGGAGAGTGTGTGTAATTGGTTGTGGCATGTAAAGTAAAATGAGTTCAGGAGCCGAGACGCTTTATTAACACCGGACACGTTTCCTCTCGGCTCCCCCGAGTTCTCCGGACTTTAAAACACCTAAATTTCATTAATATCACAGAGACAGGAGTCATAACTGTGATTTATGTGCGTCTAACGTTAAGGTATCGAGTGTTCAGTCAAATAGGGATGAAAATAAGACAAATTAGCAGCAAGGCTATGCACCACCGTGAGACATGTGGAAGTGTGAGCAGGGAATGTGTAGCACTTATCCAAATATGTTTGCTTAAGTTTGAAATTAATATGTACTTAGAGTGTAGAAGCATTCTGAAGTGAGATATAGTTTACATTCTGTTTTGGTTTCAACCAGCTATGCAGTCAATACACTCAAAATTGACTTGATGCTAATTTGTGACATGATTAGCAGGAATGTGAATCTATATCAACGTGTTTCCTCTATTTATGCACATTAATTTGATGATTTTGTTTGGATTTATGTTTGGGGGAAGGGACTTGAACGATATGTAGAGTTGTGATAATGTTATATGGTGTACTATGGTATGGAAAAGTAGCTATTGCTCATGCTAACAAGATAACTAGCTTGATATGAAGTTTAGTGGTGAATGTATATTTCACAAGTGGGTGAAGTGAACGAGTGAAATATTTTTCAACACAGGAAGATAAACTTCATATCTTTACACCACTGTTTAATGTTCTTTATATTATATGGACACATCCGTTCAAAAAATACACAATTTAATCAAAAGAATTTTAATTCGGAACTGGCTCACCATTTTGACAATGCATGTCTAGTCAGCGGGAAAACACTTGGAGTGACATCATCAGCGTGAAATATTGGGAATTATTACACATACAGGACACTTTTTCGATGGAATAAAAATGTGTTCTATTCTCTTCTAGCAGGTTTCATTCATTTGGTTTGATAGCATGCAATATTGCTAGCATATCGCTTATCCTACGTGTATTACATCACTCTACCCAATGGAGAATCAGCGTTGAATATGGTTTACGATATTGCACGGTTGTCAAGACAACATGACATCACACATCGGCGACATAAAACTTCCACGCTAGCGAGCGACTGAGACAATTTGTAAACAAACATGGTCACCAGGTTTGCTTCATAAAATACGGAAGATTTTGAGAGAAATTTGAAAGAGAAAGACGCGTTGATCACCCAAAAGGAATGTATAATAATAATAATAATAATAATAATAATAATAATAATAATGGCTTTTTTCATGGTATATCAGATATATTCCATTCAGCTACTCATCTTCGACTCGTTCAGTATCGTGCTAGCTGAATGGAATATATCTGATAGACCACTCAACACCAGCCAATATTATTTAATTATGTCACCCAGATCTGCAATGTATTTCATATGAAAAATGTGAGTTTTTCAACACGATATCTTCAAGCCAATGTGTGATTTTCATTGTATTATACAGACACATTCACAAGCAAAAACTACCCAAATTTATCAAAACAATTCATCGATTTCCTCACTAGTGAAGATACTGAAAAATATGTAACTCAATGTCCCGGATGTAGTTCATATGAAAAATACGAGTGGCGTATTTCCCAGTAAAACCCCCGTGTCTACATGATAAATCTACATATTTGCTAATACACTGTAGTTTAGATGCTTTATTTGCTTTAAATAAAAGTTTTCTTTCAACATATACCAAAGTACATAACTCGTGAATGATTTTGCTGATGAAAGGAGTGACATGATGTAATGTGATGATGGAATTCAACATGTTTATTTTGTGAATGTTATGCTTTCGAGAAACAGATAATGATCTTTTGAATAGTAAAGGTATTAAAGTGTGTGTGTGTGTGTGTGTGTGTGTGTGTGTGTGTGTGTGTGTGTGTGTGTGTGTGTGTGTGTTACCTGATCCTGAGAAGCTGTCTAGCGAGCCGTCTGCTACAGACGTGGTGATGTCACTGCTGCTCATTGGCTCTGTTTTAACTGTAAAACATAAGAAAATTGTCATAACAGTAAAAGTAATAATTTGAGAGAGGAAAAAAACACAAAAACACAATAAAGCTTCATTATTAATTCTATGTACAATCGTACATGTATTACACCTTACTAATTATACTGTAATGCATTCTTTATATTAGAACATAAATCAATAATTATTCTTAGGTTCATGATACAAGTATAAAAAATATTTATAGAAGTCTGAAATCATTTGCAGAACAAGGTTCGTAATAATAATAAAAAGAAGGGGACAGAGAAATGTCCAGCTATGGGTTGGCAGTTAGGCATGTGCTGATAATCAATTCTCCAACATTCAGAAAACATGAGAAAATATAATCAGTGACGTTTTGCTTTAGACATGTGTTTTAATATAACGCTGTCGCCGATGTCTTATTTAAGTGATTACTTCTGACTTTAATACAGTTCAGAAGATTCATGATCATTCAGGATTTGCGATGTAGCAAAAAAATGTGTCTTGCAATATAGTCAGCATTTTTGACAGCAATGTTACAGACATAGTACCAGTCAAAAGTTTGTACACCTTCTAATTCAATGGCTTTTCTTTATTTTTTTTAATTAAAAGGCACTTCATGTCTTAAAGTAATGATGGATGTCGTTTCTCTTTACTTAGTTGAGCGCTTCTTGGCATGATATGGATTACTACAGTTGTGGAATAGGGCTATTTACTGCATTTTTATTATTTACTGTTTACTGTTTGACCTCAAATGCATCAAGAAGGCAATAAATTGCACTAATTACCTTTTGATGAGACACACATGTTAATTGAAAAGCGTTCCAGGTGACTACCTCATGAAGCTGGTTAAGAAAATGCCAATAGTGTACAAAGCGTCATCAATGTAAACTCTGGCTATGCTGAAGAATCTAAAATATAAAAGATAGTTTGTTTTTTAACACTTTTTTATTTACTGCATAATTCCATATATTATTTCATAGTTTTTATGTCTTCAGTATTGTTCTACAATGTAGAAAATAGTCACAATACAGAAACACCGAAGAATGAGTAGCGGTGTTCAGACTTTTGACTGATACTGTGTGTGTGTGTGTGTGTGTGTGTGTGTATATATATATATATATATATATATATATATATATATATATATTCTATCCACATTCACTGGATATGAGCAATCGTGCACTCTGATTGGCTACTCTATTACAAGGCTATCACCTCATATACTGTGAGTAGAGAAAAACAAAATGGCGGAGCGTGTTACTGAATCAACCGAGGACGAAATAAAAACTCAACTCGAAAACAAAACTCCAAAAAATACAAAAAAAGCAGCAAAATATGGAATAAAGGTATTTGATGGTAAGAACGTATCTTTTTTAATTTTTCAAGAATTATTATTATTATTGCATTTTTCACAAATTGCTCCTGTATTTCGCCGGTTTGTTTACTTTCTAAGCGGAAATGATTTTGTCGGACATTTTGTATAAAGTTTTTATTTATCGAATTCGCAAAAAATAAAAATAAAAATGCTCCGTTTCTCAAAATCCAGTGAATGTGGATTGAATAAAACCGTTATTCCACTCAATCTTGTCGTACGTGGCTTATAGCCAACTCACCGCAACGTATATATGGTGCCAATTGTTAAACATAGTTACGTTTTTGCCGAACTGATGGCATTAAGCTAATTTTTGTGTTGCTAAAACAATCAGACTTTTAACGCTTTCTTCAACGACACCAGAAATGGTCCAGTTTTACAATTTGGACTGGAATTAACGTGACAGGAAGTGATCAGTAAATAATGGTGTTTATTAGTATGTACTATGTATTAGCATGTTATGTGTCGATTGTAGAAAAAGTATGACAGCAAATATATAAATTCACCATTACGCACGTAAATCAATCAAATTTGCGACACTTGCTCTGACTTGTGCAACTCAAGCTCATTTGGCTAGCTAACATTAAGTCAATAATATCCACAAGTTGACTTAGTTTTTCCAGTGCTGAGAGGCTACCACGTCCCTCTATTTGTCTCTCCTCCAGTGAAATAGATTCTCACCAATCACATCTAACATGTCAGGAACACCCCCAGCACTGAGAAATGCCCTTTGTGGTTTTGCTACACCACTAGGTGAATATCATAAACTGTGACTGAAAGCTCCACAGTTATATTAAAGCAATATTAAAATGATATTAGAATGTAATATTGACACATGCCTACATGCCTCAAGTCAATGTTTTTAGCTGCTGTGGACAGAATTTTACTTTTTTTTAATCAAAACCTCAATCAATGTCAGTTCAAGTCAATGATTTATCAGTCATCGTGTTTCTTACCGCAGGTTTTTATGTGGCATAAAAAGAGGAAAATAGGCATAAAGAGTGAGAATAAAAGGCCAAAGAGCTGGGTGCTGCGCTGTGGAATGCATGAACGTGCAGGATAAATTGAGACGTCAAAAAGCGAATAAAACAGTTATGAGCTTGACCCGGGCAGAAAAAGAGATGATTTCACAGCACGGTTCAGACTTCAGCCTTCAGACAGAGTCGTATCTGTGAAACCCATCCGTCTATCCATTTCACAAAGAAAAAGAGAGAAAGAGCTAGTGAAGGGAAGAGAGAATGAAACGACAGAGAAGGAGAGTGAGGGAGAGAGCAAGAGGGAAGAAGAGGAAGGAAAGAAAGAGTTGAAGCAAGAAACAGAAGAGAGAGTGATGGAGAGAGGAAAAGAAAGAATCAGGGAAAAAGTGCTAGCAAAGAAGAACAACGAGAGAGAAAGAGAAAGAACAAAAGAAGGCATTTTTTTCTTTTCTGTTTTTTTCTTTTCTTTTTTTTTTAATGAAAGCTAAATCCACCATGTGGGTATAAAGTCATGCCCAGTGAAATCCTTCATGCTCGACATGGCGAACATGATTCCTCTCAAGACAAACCAGCATTTTCCCTTCTTCTTAAAAAAAAGAAGCGGGGAAAACTAGCATGCACAAACTAGCGCACTAAACTCTCATTGCATACCATGAAACTCTGCTCAGGAGGAGAACATTTCTGTTCAGCACTCGTTCGCAACTTCAACCATGCGTTCAATCCAGCACCACACAACACAACATAACATCACATAACACAAACAGAACAGAACAGAACAGAACATGACATAACAGACCCTAATGAAAGGCACAATAGTTGAATGGTTCCACAATCTCATTTCAATTGCAGCAAAAATGTACGGCAGATTTGATCAAATTCCAGATCGCCAAACTGTACTGTACAAGTGATGAATTTGTTCTCCGTTAAGAAAAAAAAAAAAACACCAAGTATTGTCCTTTCATTGCTCACTTGCTTCTGCACAAACCTGCAGTGGATTGTGAATTAGAACTTAATAACCAGTCGGCTGTCGTAAGCATAGTGATGTTATCACCTAAAGGGAGAGAGAGTGGCACAGAAAAGGGGCAGATGACCAAAAACGGGCGCTCGACGCGGCACAGGCGGGACAGAAATCACATTATGTAAACTGAGACTGCGTAAAAAAAAGAGATTAAGATTCCCAACAGGCTGAAATACGATCTCTGGAGAACAGAACAGAACAGAACAGAACAGAACAGTGGCCTCGCATTTTAGATTCTTCTAACCCAACCGGGATTTATTATTTTTTTTTAAATGATAATCATAATGGCCAATTTCACTTTAAACATTATTTACAGTAATTCTTAGGATCTAACGTTAATATAATGTTTTGTAACACTTACATAACCATTTATATATTATACAAATTATTAATATCATTTTCAAAGAATTAAGTTGATAGCATGCACAAATTATTATTATTATTATTATTATTATTATTACACGAAGCCTCAATGTCACATTTAACACATTATAACATTTCAATATCATTCAAGTTACGCTCAGGTAGATGACAAAACAACCTGTTTTTTATATATTCATTCATTTTATATTTTAATAAAATCTGCTTCATGTAACAATATTCAAATATAATGCATTTCCATTCAAGACACAAATTTGTACTGGACTTTTAATTCCCATGTTAATCATCGATCTAATATCTGATCTATGTCTAATATCAGACACGTATCAGCATATCCTATACATCATACAGCATCTAGTACACTTTCATATCCAATCTACAGCTACTGTATATGAAATATTTATACATTTATATATTTATACGCAGTATGAAATTAGTTCATAGGTACGAAGCATTGTTCTATGTTCATGATCAAGATTCAAATATTATAAAGATTTTAAATATGACATCATGGTACAGAATGAGCTTGGCCATGTAGCGATCGGTTTGCACAGGAAGGAAGGACGAGAAGTCGTCTATCATGTTAAAAATCAGCAGGAGATAGGAGATAGAAGACGGTGCTGAATATGCATGAACTGATCGTACCTTCAGTGCCATTTGGTGTCATGGAATTGTTGTTAATGTGCGCGTTATCAAGGTTTGGGCCGTTCGGAGATTCACTGCTACCACTGACTCGGCTGTGCGGACTGGCTAGATCCTGCATTTCCA
Organism: Neoarius graeffei; assembly: GCF_027579695.1. Lineage (NCBI taxonomy): Eukaryota > Metazoa > Chordata > Actinopteri > Siluriformes > Ariidae > Neoarius > Neoarius graeffei. Next base: position 29,391,897 of record NC_083587.1, read on the forward strand.
TAGACCTGTCAATGAAACGCAGGGTAAATATCATCACATGGATACATATCCACATCAACGTCACTTGAATCTAATTTATTTTTTTTTAAAAACACACACACACACACACACAACAACAACAACAGACATGCATAATTAAAATACATTCTAAGACAAAATTCTCATTGATTTTTTTTCAATCACTTTCGATAATCATGACTCATACAATCCCTGAAGGTTATTTTATTGAACACATTCCTATTTATTTTCCCATGTTCACATAATCATTGACACACCTTTAAACACATTCTATTTCAAACACATTGCACTAAACACACTGCATTGCCTCCTGAGATGAAAACACTTCACGTCCCTCGAGGCACGACAATGACATTCAACACGAATTTAACAATTAATGAGACGCCTGACGATTGACTGGCTTTGCTCATTTTTAATCGTTAATTATTCACACCGTTCACGCACGACACGATTTTCATCCATTCACACATTTTTTTTTTTTTTTTGGGGGGGGTGTTTTATATTATAGCAATGCAGTTCAGTGTTATAATGAGTTCAGGAAACAAGAAATGAAAGCAATAGAGAAAAGTTTTCTTTTCTGAAAACTGCACCACTAAAATCATGATTCTATCATCTGCATCGCTTTATGATGCACGGCAAATGAAGGCCAGAGTGTGTGTTTGTGTTTGGATGTGTGTGTGGGCGTGTGTGGAGAGAGAGAGAGAGAGAGAGAGAGAGAGAGAGAGAGAGAGAGAGCGCACGGCCACAAAACTCAAACACATGTTCATCTGTGTTTGTCTTTGCTAAAAGCATTATTGTTCTAACGATGTTAAGGAACAATTACGGCGATCGGCCAATCGGCTAACTCGATCTGACGCTAAACACTCTGGCTATCAGACAGAAACATTCAGCTTTGATAACCATAATCACAAAAACAATCATGATGTACACATTATCAATGTAAAGAGATTATACGACTTCCTGTTCCGACAGAAAAAAGCAAGCAAGCACGGCAATAACAGGAAGTTACAACGAAAGTTTTAACTCAAACTATTACAGAAAGGAATGATGTCTCAACCTGTGCGTGCATGCGTGTGTGCGCGCGCGTGTGTGTGTGTGTGTGTGTGTGTGTGTGTGTGTGTGTGTGTGTGTGTGTGTGTGTGTGTGTGTGTGTGTGTTGTTGTTTTTTTTGCTTGTTTTTTTTTAACACACTCCACTTCCTGTATCATCTCATGTCATCTTTCTGTCTTACCTGAAACTTGATGATTCTCACCTAGGCTTTTTTTTCCCCCACTTTTCTTTCCTATTTTTTTTCTTTTTCTTTTTTATTTCTCTTTTTCTCCTCCACCTGCGATGAAACAACGTCCCTCTTTGTTATTCTAGCTCAGTGTCACTGTCCGGATCCATCCGTGACACAATAGACGTTGTCTGAGAAAACATTATTGTTATTCCCGACCAAACAGACAGACAGAGAGAGAGAGAGCACGAGAGAGAGAGAGAGAGGAGGAACAGAGAGGCACATTGTCTACGTTTTTCCTCCTCCAGGTCCTCCCTCCTTCCTCCCAAGAACGAAAGAGCGGGCCTGAAATGAAGGGAAAGGTGATTCATCATTGGACTACGACAGCTGCAAACTGGATTAGTCCTCCCCCAATCAACATGCAAAAGCAGCTTAGCCAAGGTAAGCAGGAAGGAGGGAGGGAGGGAGGGAGGGCGAGAGAGAGGGAGAGAGGGAAAGACAGACGGACAGAGAGAAAGAGAAAGAAAGAGACAGAGACAGAGAGATGAGAACTTGTTGAACAGAAGCAAGTGGAGCGCGACACCCCTAGCATCTTCGCCGTATCTTTCATCTGCAATTGATGCTATCTGAAATTTATCTCCCTGCACACTGACAGTTCCTAATGACTCTGCCTCAGGCGACGGGGAGGAGAGCATAGGGTGGGGGGGAGAAAGAGAGAGAGAGAGAGAGAAAAGAAGGAGAGAGAAAAAAGAGATGGTGAGAGCACTTTAGAGCCCCTAAAACGGCAGTCCATCTCTCACGACGAGGTCAAATTGGAAATGGAGAATGCGGAGAACATATGGAGCCACATATGGTTCTTATGACACTACAAAATGCCCCCCATTACCCCTGCAAGTCAGTTCTGTCGCCCACTTTCGCCCCCAGACTTTACTCTTTTTACTTAGTCTACAAAAGCAAGAGCATCAACGCATCAATCAGGGGAAAACAAAAGAAAAGAAAAGAAAAACAAGCATTCTTTTTGAAACATCGACTTTTTATCTGAACTCAGAGAACCAAATATTATTATTATTATTATTATTATTATTATTATTATTATTATTATATTTCCTTCAACGTTCTTAAGGTATAACGTTTTGATAGTGTACCTGAGATAAAGTTCACAACATGATGCTTTATGAGCATTGCTTTCTAATTAGTGACGGTTTATCAGAACTGGATTAACATTTCGAGGGCAGTACTGTATGTTACATGCTACCATTAAAAACACACTTTATACTTTAAACCTCGGACCAAAGTAAAAGGCGATAATTACGGATAAAAAAAATGATTACTGATTCAAATTCAAAGAGACAGCATCAAAACTTGACACATCGGAAATATAAAAAATTGGAAAAGTCTTAAATATAGAGCGTTAGGATGAGTTTTAATGGCACTGGCAACCATCTGTCTCTTGTGTAAAGGGGTTTTATGTTATATGCTCACACTCAGACTTTTTTATGATTGTTGTTGTTGTTGTTCAAAGAGTGGCTTGCTTGTTTTTTTTCCTCTGTGTGTCATTTTTTAATTGCATTTTTAATTTTTTTTTTATTTGAATTCTAAGACTTGCATTCAAATGTAACGTGAAGCAAATTTTGCAGATTTTGTCTTTCAAGACAACAGACAATAATTCACACTATTGCACTACTTTTTTTATTAAAAAATTTCCAAAAAGTTATTTCTCAATTCCTAACCAGAGCTGTTCTTATTTATTTATTTATTTATTTATTTATTTACATTTTCTTTAAAGCGTTTATCTTACACTGTGTCTATCCACTTTAGCTGCAACACATAATCATACTAAAAACATAATATAATAACACTATCAATACATAAAAGTGAACCAATATCAATAACATCCACTTGTGTGTGTGTGTGTGTGTGTGTGTGTGTGTGTGTGTGTGTGTGTGTGTGTGTGTGTGTGTGTAAGGAGAAACGAGACATAAATGATGTTTTATATACGAATAAAGAGATTATAGATGATAGCTATAGATAGGTGTAGCCTCACTGAGCACCTCTGTTCATGCAGGTGAGTCCATGCAGGTGAAGCACAAACAAACGCTAAACTTAACAAGCTGAGCAGCTTGAAGAGAGAAAGAAGAAGTGCACACTTTGATGTTCATGTTTCGATTCAACCAGCACCGAGCGCCGCCTTTACGGAAACAAAGCACAGTGTCATCAAAAAAAATAAATAAAGGCCAAGCGCACGTCACTCAGGACTGTTTGCTCTGGGATTTTTTTTTCTTTTTTTGGTCATGCGTCAGTTGTTTCCATGAGCAAACACACAGACACACACACACACAAGCTGTGGAACGTTGTCCTGATAACCAGTGACACAATATACAGTGATATTTAACACAATATTCTTGATTAAAAATTATAATAATAATGTAGTAATAATAATGTAATAATAGCGTTATAATATTGTTATTAGGCTTTTTTTTTAAATCCCTGTATCATTTGTGCTGGAATATTTATTTATTGATTTACTTATTTATTTGCTTGCTTATTTATTTATTTATTTTCTATTTCATTTGTCACTGTATGTTATGAACATTTTACAAGACAGTAATTTCTTTTTAAAGCCTTCATTCAAAATGGCATTGAATTCTCACTGGTTTTTCACCAAATTTTACCAAAAATTAAAATGAAATAAAAAATTTAAACATTGCATAATGTTTTTAAAACTATCTACGAATCACCTTACAATATCACAGCGGTGAAACTGAAAACCGAACGAGCTCCTGAGAGACGCTGCGTATGAAAAGTCATCGGTGAGTCTTTATGAGTTCTATCATAAAAAAATCAACACGTCCTTATTCATTAATAATAATAATAATAAATATATATATGTGTGTGTGTGTGTGTGTGTGTGTGTGTGTGTGTGTGTATTACTATGTGGAGAAACAATGAATGTGTCCATCCTGCTTTTAATTTTGTTTCTTTTATTTGATTAGATCTACCATCGAGTTCATATTCCTTTTAAAAATGTATACATCATGCAAACCATATGTACTATAAAAAACACAACACTTTAATCAAAATAACTTTCAACCATCTAATCCCCGCGTAAGCCGCTCAGCTGAACCCACACGCTGGGCCAAAAAAAACAAATCGACATGCAAAGAATGTCGATGTGGACAAAAATTGGACGCAGATGTGAGACAAAACTGCAGCGCAGCACTTGTCTGTGTGAGCCTCGGAGACACATCGAGAAGACTGATTAGCATTTAAAAATGACAACGTGAGAGGGGAAAGAGTCGGACACAGTGAGGTGGAGCCTAATTACTCAAAAATGCACACACACACACACACACACACACACACACACACACACACACACACACACACTAATGCTATCACTGTCAGGGTGATAGCATTTTTTTTAAACTGCTCAGATTATACTATTGTTAAAAATGTACAAAATAAAGAAGGGGAAAAAGGGAATTGAAATAACAACCTGAGATATATAACCTCAATGCTCTAAAAGCACATGAACTCAAATTTTATTATCATGAACGCTGTGGTTATGATGGGATCATTACGTGTGTCCTGTTATTTACAAAGAGTCCAAAAATATATGAAATGTATCAGTGGTGAAAAGTGGCATGACCACTGTGCCTTAAAACAAACAAACACACAAACAAACAAAACCAAAAAGTAGTTATAAAACATCCAACACACACACACACACACACACACACACAATGGAGATAAAAGGGTGATAAATATATGAATCAATCAATCAGTAAAGTTCAATCTAAAATACTTTCATGTGATTCATCTCTGTTTCTGATGGCATTATAATATTTCAGATAATATTAAAATATATGTAAAAAATGTTATTGCCTTTAAAGGCCACTAAGATGACAACATTACAATAATACTAGTAATAATAATAATAATAATAATTCAATAAATCAAAGATATAATACACAACATTATAACACAGACAGCCTGCTCTGTACATGCTGTGTGTGTTATAATATTATATATGTGTTGTTCTGATTATTTCCTGTACTGTATTATTAATATATACTCAGTAAACACGAGCCCAGTGTAACATCAACAGCGCTGTGCATTCTGGGCTAAAGCAGTGTGTGCGACTGCGTGTGCGACTGCGTGAGGGACTGCGTGTGCGACTGCGTGAGGGACTGCATGTGTGATGTGGCGTAACAGGTGATTAAAATGTTAATTCCTGTCAGATGTCGGTTGACGTGCCATTTGTCTCTCTCGTTTTTGTCCAATCTGACGTGCAGTTCACGTTAAATCCGCTAATAACGCTCACTTCGGGCCTCCAAATCACTTCCAGAAGGGCCGCTTCATAAAGTGCGCACTTCAGCCCTCGCTCCCTACCGCAGTGCGACAAAACACCCCACAAAACGGACACAAAAGTCCCATGGACCATCTTACAATTTTCTGTTCACAAAGTAAACAATAATAATAATAATAACAATAATAAGTCCATTGCAGTCACTGATAAAAACATTTTCAAATAAATGAGTTTTTAGTTGGATTTAACTCATAATAAAAATATAATCATTATTAACAAACAGGCAAGTAATACTAATTCGCATTTTGTTCTCAAGTAAAGAAGCTCACTGCTTACAGGGAACTATGCAGAAAAAAAACCAATTTGTATAAATCATGAATAATTAATCAGCTCCTTAAACTAAATCACACACTGCTGTATTTGCTAAACACAATACAGCCGTCATAAACATTTGTCATAAACAACGTCAATTAATGCCGTGTTTCCTCAGTGCGCGCGCACACACACACACACACACACACACGCACACACACACTTCGGTAAACAGTGGCCGCTGATCTTGCTTCAGTGCTTATAAAAGAGTGTCATTTTCCCAAACATGCGCTTTATGAAAAACAAACAATACTCTATGAAAAGCTCATTACGTGATGATTTAATATAATATTTGAAATATGACAAATAATATTTGATAGACCAATGGCAAGAGGTGCATTAACACATTGTTTTGATTGCATTTTTTTAAAGAAAGTCTTAGTATTTATCACAAATTTACCCAAATAAATTACCGTCCAGTTTTATTAAGTCACACAACAATCGTGGCTATATTTAGTAAATAAATAAATGTGAAATAATTTTTTAAAAAGCACTAAGTTAGCGTGATTTGAAAGTCATGACTCGAGTCCAAAATTCGACACAAATATTTAGTTTTGTTGGAATATCACATCGACTGAACTCAATGAAACGTACAACGAAATCTCGATTTAATGATTTAACCATTATTAGTAGTAATATGATCAATTATTTCATTTCATTTATTTATTTGTTGAATTGATCTGTTTGCCTGAGAGTGGACATGATGATGATGATGATGATGATGATGATGATGACGACCGAGCCTATTTTTTCAAAATCAAATACGTAAACATAAAATTAGCTCTGAAAATCGTGATTATGTTTCTGCTAGCTTTAATGTTACATAAAGGTTTCTAAACACACACACACACACACACACACACACACACACACACACACACACACGTTCTTTCTAATTCTACTCATCCAAGATGAAGGTGTACAGCTGAAGAAGGAAAAAAAAAGAAAAGAAAATATTACAATTACAATCTCATCTTTCGTATTTATTATTATTAAAATGAAAATGTTTCGCTTTTATGCATCGTTTCGATTGTTGCTTTGTTTTATTCTCCGGATGTCAAAATGGCAAATATTTAAAAAAATCATGAAACAAATCATGAAAGTTGACTTACAATATGTATTAGTGTGTTATTGATGACGAGCAGAGAAAAGTGTGTGTTCGGGTGAATTTTAGTTTTTTAAGTTAAAAATCATAAACAGTACGTTTTATAATAATATAATAATAAATTATGTAGCATTTAGAGATGGTCAGGCATGTAGTTGAACATAATTTAACATTTTCACATCTCAGCACTTAGTTGTTGTATTATTTTCTCCTACGCTTATTTATTTTGTGACATTGTTACATTTTGATGTTTCGACTTTACACTAAGAGACATTTCCGATTTTTAGACATTTTCAAAATTTTCTCGTGAATAATTTTGATTTGTTCAAGAAAGATGGTTAATGGGGTTTGTTGTAGTGTTTGTTAGTTTTCTTTGCAGTCACGTCTATTTCACGCAAATGATTTTATAAATCTATACTACGCACAGTGCAAGGCATATTGAACTTCTGATTACTTTTTCATTTGCAAAATTAAAACATTTACGAAAGAAAATGACAAAAACATCTCAATTCTGCCATCATTCACATCACTGTCACATCAGTTTAGAAATGTCCGGATGTAGAAATGAACTCCTCTCCGGAATCTCAAATGAATATCGATTCTAATTCTGTGTTGAAAATTTCCAGGAGAAACGTATTTTAAAAATAAATCGATAAAGAAATAAGTGATAATAAAGTTGCACTTTCTTGTTGTGTGGAAATAACGATCAAACAAATCCAAGGTACTCACTGCAGTTCTGGATGAATCCTTGCACTTTTATCCCTCTTTTCGTTTCTCTTTCTTCTTCCACACGTCTGATTTTTTTTTTTGTCCCCCGAGCGAATGAAGCGGCGTCGTGGAATCTCGAATTTCAAAACTCGACGACGGGAAGAAAAAAAAATCAGCGACGTTTCGATGACGAGGTGCAACTTTTTTTCTTTTTCATTTTAAGCCTGAAAAAGTGAAGCCATGAAGTCCCCGTGCATAGATCTCAAGAGACTGAGTGACTCTGAGTGTGTGTGAGAGTGTGTGTAAGTGCAAGTGTGTGTGTGTGTGTGTGTGTGTGTGTGTGTGTGTGTGTGTGTGTGTGTGTGTGTGGGGAGAAGAGTGTGTCAGAGTCCACCGATGACTGCTGGAGGCAGTGGCTAGCTGGAGTCTGAGAGAGAGAGAGGGAGAGAAGGAGAGGGAGAGAGGGAGTGGTGAAGGGAGGGAGGGTTTTAAAAAAGCAGAAAGTTGCCCTCACACACACACACACACACACACACACACACACAGGAAGGCTTTCGGACAGAGGAGGAGGAGGAAGAGGTGGAGGAGGCACTGGGGATTTTTCTTCACACCAGCCCTCCACATGTCATTCACTCACTCCTTCAAGCCGTATTTCTCTCCTTCAGCTTTTATCACTCCTCCTAAAACAATTCCTCATCCCTCACTCCACTCAGGTTGACACGTTTCCCTCCTGCGTTTATTCACCGTTCCTTTTTGTCGGTGTTGTTTTGTTTGCAGTGACCCTCATTTCCCTGATCACCTTTTACACCTTTAATCCTTGCTCTTTTGTAATAATGACATGATGAAACTTCCTGATCCTGATCCTGATCATTCCATACGCGAGTCGTAGTTCTGTTAGCATATTAGCATCATGCTCGACTGGGATTACTGGTGAGAAAAGTTGTCATTTGCTTGACAGATTATATCCAGTCCTTCACTGAAAAACTGAACCTTCGCGTGTTGTTGAGGAAACTGAAACCGTCGCTTTGGTGAACAGGAAGCAGGAAGAGCAGAAAACACGATCGAATTGTGGCTCAGTGGTACAGCGATGCTTCATACTATTTAGAGAATGCGCTGGGGAAAAAATTATTTGCTGTTTTAACTTTTAAAAAGTGAGTAACTTTTCCGGCTGCCTTGAAATTTTGACTTCACTGGAATTCTTATAGTCAGTTAAATTGATTGCGTTAATGTGCTCACTTACGATATAAGTTTCAATCAAGTCAAAATATTAAGGTGGCCGTAAAAGTTACTCACTTTTTTAAATTAAAATAACAAATCTTTCTTTTTTTAGCAGAGTGTTTAGGAGAAGAAATTTTCTACCTGAGAAGCAAAGCCTTAGAAGTCCAAACATTCGACAGACTACAATGGACTACTTTGTTTAATTAATATTATTATTTAATGTTGTTTGTTTGTTTGTTTTAAATTTTGTTCAATTTTTCACATAAAAATGCTCTGTCTTTTTTCTCCTTCATTTTAGTCTTCTTCTTCTTCTTCTTCTTCTTCTTCTTTTTCTATCAATGTCCAAAAGTCTCAAAATCCTCAGCTGCACCATAAAGGATGACCTTAAATCACAAACTGTTGTTATAGCTGTTGTTATTGTTTGTTTGTTTGTTTGTTTGTTTGTTTGTTTGTTTGTTTGTTTTTTACCTCCAATAATGATACTATGAATTAAATATAATAATCTGTGAACCAAACACAAAGTAAAATTTTCCAGAAACAAAAAAAAGGTTTTTCAAAACGCCTCAAAAGTTTTTACAAAGTTCATGTTTTAAGTTCTTTTTCACTTCAATACGACTAGATTTTAGAAATCTAATGTAAACAACAACAACAAATGTAAGCTTATTCTCGAACGCCGGGATCAAACAACATGAATTCAGGCTGATTTTGATATGGTTTTGTCATGGCAGACAAATTTCCAGCGTCGGGTCTGAATATGAACGTCAGGAAAGATGAACAGGTCCTGGAGTGCATCATAATCGAAGAACAGCGAAGCGGCGTCTGGGAGGCCCAAAGACACCCCGATGGAAAGTCCATCATGTCAGAATGGTTTGTATTTTCTCGCCTAGTTTGACGGCTCCTATGACGTGTTAGTTGATAAATACAGTATGATTGACAATTTCCAGACCCTCCTCCTCAACGACACACAAGGATGTGCGCGACGATTGATCGGAGTCAAACATGTAGTGCTGCCAGCCTCCTCATCAAGACACGGCAAGATATTATACTCACTCGGTGACCATCATCAACAGCAAAAGTATTGTGTGGTCTGATCCCGGTATAAACACAGACCGCAAAACATTTAAATTCTTCCAAACTTTTCAAAAATCAACTTTTGAAATCACTTTTGGGTACAAAATTGGCTCAGTTCTGACACGCTGATGCTGTTCGTTATAAATGATAGATGAACCTATAGAAATGATCTTCTTGGATAAAGTGGATGTCAGTGAATGAATACACATGTAGACCGATCATAAATATAGAAATCTACACGATGCTTGAATACATCACTGCAACCTTATACTGCATGTGCCATAATAAACACACTTTCATAACAGTCTCATAACCAAACACACACACACACACACACACACACATTCTTGTACTTCTACCTTTGTGGGGACCCTCATTGACAACACATTCCCTAGCTCCTTACTCTAACATTAACCATCACAACTAAATACCTAGCCCCACCCCTTACCCCAACTCCACCCCTTACCCCGACCCCACCCCTTACCCCTACCTAATTCTAACCTTAACCCTAAAACTAAGTCTTAACCCTCAAAAAGGCCTTTGAAGAAGTGAGGACCAGCCAAAATGTCTTCACTTTCCAAAAATGTCCTGAGTCTCTTGGTAAAAAAAAAAAAACATATTACATAACAATACATAACAAAAACAATTACACACACACACACACACAAAGCAGTTTTCCTTGTGGGGACCAGACAAAATTGTCAGATATTCCTGTCCTTGTAAGGATGTATACTCGTCACAACCAAGCTATAAAAATATGCCGCCCCCCCCCCACACACACACACACACACACACAGGACCCTTCACTGACATAATTATTAATAGAGCTAATTAATATTATACTACACCAAAATTTAACTGAACACTTAATCTCAGGAAGGAAAATTAAACATTTTGATTCTTTTAGTATTTTTTTAAAATAAAACCTACACTTTTGGGGGGGACAGAAAAAATAAAAGACCAGCCAAATGTGGGGACCAGCCAAAACACTCAGATATATTCCTACACTTGTGGGGACATTTGGTTTCCACCAAGATATAAAAATATGTCCACACGTGTGCATGTGTGTGTGCACCCACCCACACACACACACATGCGCGCACACACGCACACATACTTTGATACCGCAAAATAGGAAAAGCTCAGGTTCTGAGCTACTGATTTGAAGGTTGTGAGGTCAAATCCCAGAACCATCACACAGACTTGTAACCCTCACCTGCCCCTCCAGTGCTCACCTGTAGACAAGGATCTCATCCTGTATCACTTGGGAGTGAATAAAAATGTGTCTAATGATTTAATATAAATCATGAACACACACACACACACACACACACACACTGATGCTGGCGTAAGCTACTTAGCAGCCACGTTGGAATGTTCATCTGCTCCCATGCATGTTAAAGTTAGTGGAGCGCACTGGGTGGTCACACTGGGACAGCAGGTTGAGGAGAGAGAGTGTGATTTGATTGTAAACTTGCTGCACCGTGTGCCTGTAGGTGAATGCGCTGTTTCTCATTTCAGCCTTGAAAATTAAATCAAACACATTTTCTTGATAACTCAATCGGCTGATAAATGCTGCAGAACTCTCGAGTAGCTATTCGCCATGGCTGTGGGCTAAAAAAGTGGCCAATCGAGTTACGCTGCACTCTCTCTCTCTCTCTCTCTCTCTCTCTCGCTCACTCGCTCACTCTCTCGCTCTCTCCATGAGCAGCTGTATGAAACCAACTTGCAATGTAATATTGCGAGTTGTTTTTCAAATTGCAGTGTAATTACCAAAGAGTTGTTTATCTCCCCTCCAAACACACTTGTATTTTTCATCCCTATCTCATGATCGAGTGAGCAATCAGACATGGTGTAATTGTAGTTAAAGGAATTTCTGAATAAAATACAAAATCAGCAGCTTCAGGTATATCATCACAAATAACTACACAACACTATAGTAACATTAAAGTTGCATGCATCATGCTGAACAACAATATCATATTAAAAATGATATAAAATGCTACAAAGATGCATAATAAGCATGTAATAAATGGTATATTATCATATTATTGTATGTTTTGTTATTGATTTTGTGTCATGTAAGGTGACCTTGAGTGCCATGAAAAGTGCCATTAAATAAAAAGTTTAATTAATAATAATAATAATAATAATAATAATAATAATAATAATAATAATAATAATATATCCATATATACAATATACACCAATATGTAATACATTGTTTTCAGTGCGTTTCATTGCTATTTATTGTTATATAATTTTTAAAGCCTCTTTTCCAGATGTTTGTTTGTTTGTTTGTTTGTTTGTTTGTTTGTTTGTTTGTTGTCCTGAAACTGAATAATAGAAAATGTTATATAAAATATCAAGGCTTTTAAAGACAAGTTTTCAGCTTTTGTAGATTGTGTGAAATTCTGTGCAGGTAGCATCACATTCATATCACATTAGAGAGTATTTACTGTACCCTCTTACCACAACATTAGTTTCTCAGCTTGTCACATATACCGGTCTTCAGGCTTTACTTTTTCTGTCATTATTTTTTGTAGGGAGACACGAGACATTGAGGGCAAACATGAGACATTATGTTGGGAGACTTGGGACATAGTGGAGAGCCGAGGGACAAAAATGAAATACCTCAGTCTACATGTTTAAATTTTATTTATTATCAAAACTTGAAACATATGAACTGTATGAGCACACAATGCTGGGACAGCAATAGAAAAATGTCAGTTTAGCCCAAACCTGATGAGAGAAAACAGTTCCATTCACAAGAAGGAATAAAATAAGCTTCATCCTCATGCAGGGACATGCCCACATTTTTAACAAAAAAATTTAAACAATTTTATATTCATAAACCACAAGAAAAAACCTGTAACATGATGAACTGTCAAAACTCTCTCCATCTGACCATTTTGAAAAAAAATCCATGAATATTTTCCCCAGAATTTAAATTTAATAAATATACTAACTCTAGGCTACATACTTTAATTCCTAACAAATCCCTAATTCACCAGCGTACATTACACCATAGAATGGAGATGGAGGTGAAATAGAAAATACAAGTTTTGATTGATGAAATATTGAACTGCACAAACCTGACTGCAGTTCCTGGCTCCGAAGGAAGTAGGTTACTCTCAGGGGCAATATCTAACTTCTGATGTCATCTAAAACCTGATGGGTTGAAATTAATCTATGGAAATCCAAACTGTCCCAAGTCTCCCTGCTCTCCCCAATACACATAAAATCAGAGGTGCCCAAATTCTTTCCTATGGAAAAACAAAAATTAATCTGGATGGAGGTCCATGGGCCAAGTTGATGTTATGTGAAACTATATTACATTAAAATGTCTTAAATTTTACATAAAATGAACATTCAGTGGTCACTTGCCTTCTCCTTTTGGTCCTAACGACTGTAATGTACTTTGAAAAAATGAGGAAATGCTTTGTTTTATAGTGATGACATATCTATATAACTCTTTCAAAACAGTCACCCTGTCTGCAAATAAGACAAACTGTTGTTAAATTTATTTCTGTAAAAAATAGTCATCTTGCCAGTTTTTTAAAAAGGTTCATCAGTGTGTCACTGCCTAGATCATTGCATTCTGTTTTTCTTTACATTTTACCCAGCATCCCAAACTTTTTTTTGAATCAGAGTTCCAATTCAAACACCAATTTCGTTTAAAATATAATATGAATGTCAAGAAAGAAAGAAAGAAAGAAAGAAAGAAAGAAAGAAAGAAAGAAAGAAAGAAAGAAAGTGTATGAGGTGAATCCAAGTCACATTCACATTTCTCATATGTGAAAATGTCAAGCATATCCATTTTTCTTGAACATTTTATTATTTTTTTAATCACTGATCACGCCTCATGCATCACTGTGGGATTGGGTTCTTGTATCAACAGCTCTAAACACTTTAACAGTGAACATACAGAAAGTACTAACATTACAAACATGTAATGTGGTCATTAAGCTGGCCTTAAACAAAGCGGCGTTGATGCTCTCAGCCTGACATCAGTGCTAAAACACAACTTTGCCAAGAACTGTATCAAGTGAGAAACCTGAGAAGTGTGCTAAGATTAAAAGTGAATCCGTTCTTTATTAAGGATCATCTCTTACCGGGAGGCTGCAGACTGCAATTTAGATTGAATGCGTGGAGTTTATTAAGAAAATTATGTCAGAAACGCATAATTATGCAATGATTCATGCTTTGCCTACAGCTGAGCTGCCAAAGCTGCTGCCTACTCGCAGCTCATTAAAGTGATTCAGCTTTAAATAGCGTCTGATTGGGGTGAGCAAAACATCCACCGTCCATTGGGTAATTTCATTATTGATGTTTTATAGAGTTGTTTTTGCTCGAGGTGTTGAAATAATACTTCCCATGATTTCATGCTATATCTGCAAATTTAACTTCATTAGCAAGGGATCACTACATATAACAGCACTGTAAGTCAGTCTTTCCAGCAATAACACACCAGTTTTTATCCGTTTACTGTTAACTTTGTTGGGAAAAATGAGTCCATGTTGTGGGTACACTTTCCTTACATAATAAAGACTTCTAAAGTACAAGGTATGATAAGAAATTCTATATATTAAAAAGTACAAGATACTCAAATATTTGGTGTTAGGCTAATACTATTACAAAGTCCTGCTACGACACTAGTTACAGCTAGCTTATAGTGGTGCTTGAAAGTTTGTGAACACTTTAGAGTATTCTATATTTCCGCACATCATCAGATTTTCACACAAGTCCTAAGAGTAAATAAAGAGAACCCAGTTAAACAAATGAGACAAAAATATTATACTTGGTCATTTATTTATTGAGGAAAATGATCCAATATTACATATCTGTGAGTGGCAAAAGTATGTGAACCTCTTGGATTAGCGGTTGATTTGAAGGTGAAATTAGAGTCAGGTGTTTTCAAGCAATGGGATGACAATCAGGTGTGAGTGGGCACCCTGTTTTATTTAAAGAACACGGATCTATCAAAGTCTGATCTTCACAACGCATGTTTGTGGAAGTGTATCATGGCATGAACAAAGGAGATTTCTGAGGACCTCAGAAAAAGTGTTGTTGATGCTCATCAGGCTGGAAAAGGTTACAAAACCATCTCTAAAGAGTTTGGACTCCACCAATCCACAGTCAGACAGATTGTGTACAAATGGAGGAAATTCAAGACCATCGTTACCCTCCCCAGGAGTGGTCGAGCAACAAAGATCACTCCAAGAGCAAGGTGTGTAATAGTCGGCGAGGTCACAAAGGACCCCAGGGTAACTTCTAAGCAACTGAAGGCCTCTCTCACATTGGCTAATGCTAATGTTCATGAGTCCACCATCAGGAGAACAGTGAACAACAGTGGTGTGCATGGCAGGGTTGCAAAGAGAAAGCCACTGCTCTCCAAAAAGAACATTGCTGCTCGTGTGTACTTTGCTAAAGATCATGTGGACAAGCCAGAAGGCTATTGGAAAAATGCTTTGTGGACGGATGAGACCAAAATAGAACTTTTTGGTTTAAATGAGAAGCGTTATGTTTGGAGAAAGGAAAACACTGCACTCCAGCATAAGAACAGTATCCCATCTGTGAAACATGGTGGTGGTAGTATCATGGTTTGGGCCTGTTTTGCTGCATCTGGGCCAGGATGGCTTGCCATCATTGATGAAACAGTGAATTCTGAATTATACCAGCAAATTCTAAAGGAAAATGCCAGGACATCTGTCCATGAACTGAATCTCAAGAAAAGGTGGGTCATGCAGCAAGACAATGACCCTAAGTACACAAGTTGTTCTACCAAAGAATGGTTAAAAAAGAATAAAGTTAATGTTCTGGAATGGCCAAGTCAAAGTCCTGACCTTAAGCCAATCAAAATGTTGTGGAAGGACCTGAAGCGAGCAGTTCATGTGAGGAAACCCACCAACTTCCCAGACTTGAAGCTGTTCTGTACGGAGGAACGGGCTAAAATTCATGTTCACCATGTTTTCATGTTAGCCAAGCTCTTAGTTGATCTGAGATGAGGTTCCAACTAGGAATCGTGTGCCTGTTGCATAGTTGTGACTCAGAAGAAATGAAAAGGTATTTCCAAATTTCTAAATAGAATACAGCAAAATTAATTTAACAGTGAATTCAGCTTATCATTAACTCCTGAACTAGCTAACAAGCTAAATCCAAGGGATAAAAGTAACTTCTCAGAACATTGTCAGAAATCTCAGCCTAATCAGAGAAGTTATATATTTGAGTTAGTATTTAAAGAAAAGCAATAATCACACTGTTCTTGTTTACACTCCTGTTTAAACACCTTCTGATGACATTTTGCAAAAGAAAAACAGCACTACATGACAGGTATTTAGCAGATGCTCATATCCAGAGTGACATACAACAAACATACCCAGCACAGCCTGGGGAGCAGTTGGGGGTGAGGTGACTTGTTTAAGGGCACTTCAGCCATTCCTGCTGGTCCAGGGAATCAAACCAGCAACCATTTGGTCCCAAAGCTGCTTCTCTAACCATTAGGCCATGGCTTCCCCATGACATCAGAACTCATCAGAATTCACTAAGCCACAAATTCAGATTTGCATCAAAATCTAATCAGTTGTTCCTTGGCCCATGGCCCACCTTTCTTCCAAATTTCACCAAAATCTGTTCAGTACTTTTTGAGTAATGTTTGGAACAGACAGACAAACAAACAAACAAATAAGCGGAGGCGAAAACATAACATCCTCCAACAAAGTTGGCGGAGGTAATATTTAAATAATATTGGCTGGTGTTGAGTGGTATATCAGATATATTCCATTCAGCTAGCATGAACAAGTTGAAGACCAGTAGCTGAATGGAATATATCTGATATACTACAAAAAATAGCCAGCCAATATTATTATTATTATTATTATTATTATTATTATTATTATTATTATTATTATACATACACGTTCCTTTCAGGTGTTCAATATGTCTCTCTCTTTCAAAATTTTTTTCAAAATCTTCCTTATTTAACAAAGCAACCCTGGTGGCCATGTTTGTTTACAAATTGTCACAGTCGCTCACTAGCATGGAAGTTTTATGCCTCCGATGTGTGACATCATGTTGTCTTGACAACCATGCAATGTTGTAAACCATATTCAATACTCATTCTCCATTGGGTAGAGTGATGTAATACATGTAGGATAAGCGATATGCTAACAATATTGCATGCTATCAAACCAAATGAATGAAACCTGCTAGAAAGAAATAGAACACGTTTTTATTCCATCAAAAAAGTGTCCTGTATGTGTAATAATTCACTATAAGTGTATGTTTGATATTGATGTTGTTGATGACGATGCACTTGTATAAGATTCTCTGGATAAGGGCGATTGCCAAATGCATTAAATGTAAATATAAATTATGATAATGAGGCTGACAAGCCGTCACCACAAAAAAAAAAACAATCAAAATGTGCTGAAACATCATTTAAAGCCCTCTAAAGTAAATTAGTAGCAAGTATCGTGCTTTCATGTGGCAAACAAACGTTGAAGCAGAGCCACAGTTTTCTTTAAACAAACATTAGGTTTGTCTGTAGGCGGGAGTGATGGGAAAATATGCAAACCTCCTTTCTTGTGCACAAAAACAACAAGGTTTTTCATCTTTCCGAGCATTTAGACACAAGAATTAGTTGTTATTTAGTTTCACAACACACATGTGCATTAGTGTATATTTTTGCACTAAACCACCATGCTGTTGAATTCTTGAATCTGATGAGTCAGAAGAGGTTGATTCATTTTCTATAACAGAAGTGATGGCTGTAAGGCAGATCCATCCATCCATCCATTATCTGTAGCCGCTTATCCTGTTCTACAGGGTTGCAGGCAAGCTGGAGCCTATCCCAGCTGACTATGGGTGAGAGGCAGGGTACACCCTGGACAAGTCGCCAGGTCATCACAGGGCTGACACAGAGACAAACAACCATTCACACTCAATCATCAATTTAGAGCCACCAGTTAACCTAACCTGCATGTCTTTGGACTGTGGGGGAAACCAGAGCACCCGGAGGAAACCCACGCAGACACGGGGAGAACATGCAAACTCCGCACAGAAAGGCCCTCGCGAGCCGCTGGGCTCGAACCCAGGACCTTCTTGCTGTGAGACAACAGTGCTAACCACCACACCACCGTGCCACCTGGAAGGCAGATCACAGGTTTGAAATAAGAAGTATGAGAGAAGAAAATTGTTTTAGGAGAATAACCCAGCGGCCGGCGAGGGCCTTTCTGTGTGGAGTTTGCATGTTCTCCCCGTGTCTGCATGGGTTTCCTCCAGGTGCTCCGGTTTCCCCCACAGTCCAAAGACATGCAATTAGGTTAACGTGGGGTGGCCTTGGGCTGAAGTGCCCTTGAGCAAGGTACCTAACCCCTGACTGCTCCCCGGGCACTCTGGGCTGCCCACTGCTCTGGGTGTGTGTGTGTGTTCACTGCTTCAGATGGGTTAAATGCAGAGGATGAATTTCACTGTGCTTGAAGTGTGCATGTGACAAATAAAGGTTTCTTCTTCTTCTTCTTCTTCTTCTTAAACAATGTGTCGAATTGAAACCATTCACTGCGTTTTGTTCTCTGTGTATCTGTTATTCCTGCTGCTTTCAGGTTGTCCTGCAACTCTCTTCAAGTGACTGCTGTCTTCTTTCTTATCTTCATTATCATCAACCTGAGAGCCTGTTGTGAAATCTTGCATGGTTCACCAGCTCAGGGATGATTAATTGCAGCTCCGTGAACTTTACACCTGCATATTATTGAATCGATTGTGCTGAAAGGGATGTTTAAGGTCTTTGCTATTGCTCTGTAACTGTTCCCATACAAGAGTTTCCATTCAACGTTTTTACAAACTGTGCCTGAGATTGAGTCAGAGTGGTTGCTCCCAGCGTAGAGATAATCCTGCTTTCTCAAAAGTCATGAATCTCGTCTTTATGAGAGTGAAACACCTGGAGAAATTCAGCTGGGCCTCATAATCCTCCAGACGACACTTTACAGCTCCTTAGGGCTGGAAAAAGTGAAACAAGCACACTACCGAGACTCATTACTCCAAATGATATCAGGAAGTAGAGCTTAAGTAGAATGGGTAGATGGATGCATGGATGGCTGGATGCAGTCAATACAATCAGGAAGGATAAAATGTCCAAGATAATACATAGAAATGGGAATATGGAAGTATTTACAACAGCAGAAAAAAGCACTAAAAGAACCAGTCCTTCAAGTTAACCCCACCCCTTGACTTAACCTCCACCCTCAACTTAACCACACCCTTTGGCTTAACCTCAGCCTTTGGTTTATTCCCGCCTTTCTGTGCAACCTTAACGATTCAGAACTTTGCACACTCACTATAGGAGAAACAATACTTAGTTAGTTGCAATCAAGAATGTTAGTGTTTTTGTTAGCATGTTTCTTCAAGTTTGTATTCAGCAGATGCAAAATTATATTAGTGATCACATGTTCAATTGTGGGGCGGCACGGTGGTGTAGTGGTTAGTGCTGTCGCCTCACAGCAAGAAGGTCCGGGTTCGAGCCCCGTGGCCGGCGAGGGCCTTTCTGTGCGGAGTTTGCATGTTCTCCCCGTGTCCGCGTGGGTTTCCTCCAGGTGCTCCGGTTTCCCCCACAGTCCAAAGACATGCAGGTTAGGTTAACTGGTGACTCTAAATTGAGCGTAGGTGTGAATGTGAGTGTGAATGGTTGTCTGTGTCAATGTGTCAGCCCTGTGATGACCTGGCGACTTGTCCAGGGTGTACCCCGCCTTTCGCCCGTAGTCAGCTGGGATAGGCTCCAGCTTGCCTGCGACCCTGTAGAAGGATAAAGCGGCTAGAGATAATGAGATGAGATGAGATGTTCAATTGTGTTACAGTGTGAAAGCATGTAGTTTGTTTTTGGACTGTATTTGAATGTATTCGTGTGCTTTCGCATGTTAGAGTGTGTTAGTGTTTGTTCAAATGTTAGTGTGTTTTACAATGGCGCTACTACACTGCATTAGTGTGTGTTAGCATTGTTGTCTGTTTTTGAATGTTAGTTCGTCAGTGTTTGTTAGTGTGTGTAGCATTTTTTTTTACAATGTACTACAAAGTGTTTGTGTGTGTTGGTATGTTGGAGTGTGTTAGCATGTGCTAGCATGTTGTGTTAGAATAATTGTCAGTGTGTATTAGAGTTTATTAGCATGTTAGAGTGTGTTAGTGTGTTTTACAGTGTACTACAAAGTGTTAGTGTGTGCTAGCTCAGTGTCAGAATATTAACATCTGTCAGTGTTGGTTGAGTGTGTTAGAACGTGTTAGTGTGTGTTGGAATACATATATTGTGTGTTAGTATGTTAGTGGTGGTTTACAGTGTAGAGCTGCGGCTACAATTATTGGCACCTTAATGATCTTTTGGTCATTCCAAAAGTAGAAAAGCCTTTCAATATGCAAAATGTGCATAAATAATTACTCAAACTTCCACTGGAAAAAAAAATGAGTTGATTCCCGGTTACTTAGCGTATCGGATCACGTGACACCGTTCCATAATTATCGACATCCAGATGATTATTTATAAAAAAAATAATCGGTATGTGGTATTAAGTTAACAAAACAAAACATAGTTTTTATTTAAAATTTGTTTTACATAGACTTACATTTAGTACAAAATATCTTGTATATAAATATATCAATGTGGGTGTTTATGTAAATGAGGAAGTAATTCTAATGTTTGTAAACAAATGAACTGATGATGTTTAACCTGTCAGAAAATCTTTTTGTTCCACTTTCTACCCACTTTCTAAGTATTTCGTAGATCACATTTTGTTAATCATTCATTGTTGTTTGTATTAATTTCTAGTTTTGTAGTTTACCAATAAATGTCAACAGGGAATTGACCTTGTAACCGCATGAAAATCCAGGTCAAAGGTTGCATGTCATTCTTCGAACCAAAACTTTATATTTTTACATCTAAAAATATAAAACGTCAACTGATTTTGTAATATGTGATAGATATTTACAATAAACTGCAAAAAAAATATTTTCTGAATGGAATAGAAAAATTTGAATATTTCAAGCATGTAATTTTTTATATGCTCGGAATTCAATTCTGGTCTAATTCTATTTATTGCAATAGAATTCCAAATACTCTATAAGCATTGCATTATGTGATGAATCAGAAAAAAATATTATAAATCACAGCACTTTTATTTTTTCAAAGTACTTCATCTACTTCAACACTGTTACACAAAGATCGGTACATAACAGTTGTAAATGTCACTTAATTCCACAGGGTGTCGTTAATGGTGGACACCAGTGAAAGTGATCACTATTATCGACGCTTCACATGACTTCTCAAACACGCGTTTAGATACAAAATGGTGACCGTCAAATGAAAGAGTAAGAAACAAAGTAGGTTTTGACAAGGAGATCATGAAATATCGGTGAATTTGATAAGTAAAAACATGTCCATGATCTTTCCACCATGCTTACCTGCGATGATAATGTCCAGGTTTTCCTCAAATTGCTGATCGTGCTAAAAAAATTCCATCTCAGGTAATGAGCTGTGTTATCAGATGACAAGATGAAAGGGTGAGGGGGTGTCAGTAACGGCTCCGAGAACACGAGTTCAGAACAGCCTTCAAACATGGCCACTCAGAACTACAAACCCCAAGAACCGCAGTGCCCTCCGTCTCCTGATTATTAATCACATCACCTGCATCTCGTTCAGTAATCAGCCCCTCACCTATATAAGCACAGCTCTCACACTTGGACTTTGCGAAGTATTGTTTAGTGTTCTCTCTTTAATGTACCGAGCCATGTGATTACCGCCTATTTATCATTGTATGACCAGTATTCCCATTTCATCTGCAGTTTGCTCTGCCCTGGTCTCCCCTGCGCCTGCATCCATAAGTGCCTGCAGTCTGACAGGATATTTCAAGATCCATGGATGCAGCAGAGAAGTCGAAGCAAACTGCGCTCAACACTCAGGGGTGCCTATTGGGAGAACATCGGCAGATGCTTTGCGATCTAAACACCAGGATGGCTCAGCTTGCTGCTGTTGTGTCACAGGCCTTCCCACCAAGGAACAAAAGATTGCCAAGTTTCTGACTTTCCTCACCGGCAAGGTGCTCAAGTGGGCATGTGCAGTATGGGAACGCAGCGGCGCGTCTACTACTTCTTACAACTGCTTCCTAGAACTTTTCAAGAGGGTGTTCGATCACGAGCCGGAGGGAATTGAGATTGGACAGACCCTTCTATCCATGCAACAGGGTGATTGAAGATTCGCTGAATACGCCCTGGATTTTTGCACACTTGCTGCTAGCAGTGGATGGAATGAACCAGTGCTGAAAGCCACATTTCACCAGGGACTGCGTCCTGAGGTATTGAGCGAATTAGCATGCCACAATGAACACTTGTCCCTTGATGCCCTCATCGACCTAGCTATTCATCTGGATCATACAGTCTAGTCTACATTGCTCTGTTTGCTGATCGCTCAACCTTCGTTAGTTCCTGACCTTGTGTCCTGCACACCTATTTGGATTACGTCTGCAGTTTGCTCTGCCCTGGTCTCCCCTGCACCTGCATCCGTAAGTGCCTGCACTCTGACGGGGGGGGGGGGTCTTCCAGTTGATTAATTAACCAATAATAACTGTTGTAACTGAAACTCACCTTTGTAAAATTGTTTTTATTGGTAAATCTTAAAAGGTCTCGATAATTATGGACTGTTGATAACTGTAGCCGCTGCTCTACTACAAAAGCTTAGCATGGGTTAGATTATTGTTAGTGAATGTTATCATGGTGGTGTTTTTCACATGTATGTTTTAGTGTGTGTTAGTATGTTGTCTGCATATTTGAGTATGTCAGTATGAGTTGGTAGTGTTATAGTGTTGAAGGCACTGGCGCCATCTGCGGGGGGGCACAGACCTTTTTGACCCCCCAAAGATAAAGTTGGGGGGGCAAAAACACCCCAATAATGAAACGTGAAAAAATAGTAAACAGTACAAATGAATTCATGTTAACTGACGATTGAAACCAACTAAACAAATAATAGCCTAGCTTTGAATGCAAAATAAGCAATCTATAGAAACGTCATCTAAAATGTTATGATCGGACATGACCCGCCCCCTTTTCCGCTTGCAATATTCCAATGGTTGGCAGTGAGTGATTGACAGGTTGCACTCTGCAAAATTTACACTGCATAGCACTAGGCCTACGCGGCCCAGGCAAAAAAAAAAAAACATAAATAAAATGGTTCGTTGCGTAGCAACCAAGGCAGCACTACTGAGGCGAAAAGTTCTGTGTGGCCTCCCGCAACCGTTTTCACTGAACAGTGAACATAGAAATGAAGCAAAATGGACAAGTGGATTATCCGAACCAATAGGCCGGCAGCCACCAGCAATGAAGGTGATCATGTTGTGCAGAATTTGGACACTGAAGTCTGTGTTAAAGCCGATGCGGATATCTGAGTTTAACGCGCTTAAGCCTTTTTATGGAGTATGGTGCACGTTTTTTTTTTTTTTTTTGCACTATTCTTGTCAGTTGTCTGCCGAATTCATCTCAAAGAAAATTGCATTAAACTAAATTTGTTTATTGAATAAATTGTGTTTCATACAATGTTTAAAGTCGTGAGATTTTTTTAATGCATCATAATAAGTTACCGTTAAAATGGGCGCTTCCCACTTGCAACAGTGAATAGTAATGAATGAAAATGACTTACAACTGAGTCTTTGATATTCAACTACATACACT
This sequence comes from Neoarius graeffei, assembly GCF_027579695.1. Classification (NCBI taxonomy): domain Eukaryota; kingdom Metazoa; phylum Chordata; class Actinopteri; order Siluriformes; family Ariidae; genus Neoarius; species Neoarius graeffei. Next base: position 29,415,615 of record NC_083587.1, read on the forward strand.
GCCGACGTCATGACGTCACAGTGCAAGAACATAATTCTGACCCCCCAATGTTGACATGAAGTTGGTGCCTATGGTTGAAGGTGTTACAACCCCGTTTCAAAAAAGTTAGAATGCTGTGTATAAATATAGCTTTAAAAAACAGAATGTGAGAATTTGCAAATCATGGAAACCTTATATTTCATTGAAAATAGTACAAAAGCAATGTATCAAACTGAGAAATTGTATTGCTGCTTGAAAAATATATGTTCATTTTGAATTCAGTGCCAGCAACATGTTTCAAAAAAGTTCGGACAGGGTCACAGTTACCATTGTGTTGTATCACCTCTACTTTTAACAACACTCTGTAAATGTTTGGGAACTGAGGAGACCAATTGCTGTAGTTTTGAAAGAGAAATGTTGTCCCATTCTTGCCTGATATACAGTTTCATTTGCTCAACAGTTCGGGGTCTCCTTTGTCGTATTTTTTGTTTCATAATGCACCAAATGTTTTAAATGGGAGACAGGTCTGAACTGCAGGCAGGCCAGTTTAGCACCCTGACTCTTTTACCATGGAGCCATGCAGTTTTAATATGTGCAGAAAGTGGTTTGGCATTGTCTTGCTGAAAGAAGGAAGGCCTTCCCTGAAAAAGATTTTGTCTGGATGGCAGCATGTTGCTCTGAAACATGTATATATCATTCAGCATTAATGATGCCTTCTGAGATGTACAAGCTACCCATGCTGTGTGCACTAATGCACCCTCATACCATCACAGATGCTGGCTTTTGACCTGTGCACTGATAACAAGCCAGATGGTCCCTCTCCTCTTCAGCCTGGAGGACGTGGTGTCCATGATTTTTAAACATAATTTCTACTTTTGATTTGTCAGACCTCGGGACAGTTTTCCACTTCGCCTCAGTCCATCATAAAAGAGCTCGGGCCCAGAGAAGGTGGCGGTGTTTCTGGATATTGTTTATATCTGGTTTTAACTTCCATTTGTGGATGCAGTAATGAACTGTTTTCACAGACGATGGTATTCTGAAGTGTTCCTGAGCCCATACAGTGATTTCCACTACAGACATGTGTCTGCTTTTAATTCAGTGTCTCCTGAGGGCCTGAAGATCACAGGCATCCAGTATCAGTTTTCAGACTTGTCTCTTGCATACAGAGATTTCTCCAGCTTTCGATTACGTTCATTATGTCTTATATTAAATATAGTTAGTTTTTTTTCTTTTTTATCAGACATCTAGTTTTTGGGTTTGTTTACCTGACATGTTTCGACGTACGACTGTCGTCTTCCTCAGAGTGTCACCGGATGTTACTGGTGACGCATCTTTTATCAGCTGATGTTTCTGAAGGCGTGGCCTTCCTGTCTGGTTTGACAGGTCGGTCACGCCTTATACTGTCTGTTCGTCCCCTGCAAGATGGCACTCCAGGTATGGGAGAGCATGTATGCTCCCTCATCCCGGTTGATGGTCCTCGGGCTTCGCTTACGGATCTCCATGGCCTCCCTGATCCAGGAAGGAGTTTCAACATAAGAAAAAATGAACATAAGAAAGAGTGCGAAAAGGAGACAGCTACAAGACAAACCCAAACAATAAAAGAAAAGGCACAACAGGAAAATTATAAGTCAGCTATAACAGATCACTGCAAAAGGGAAAATCATATTATGGACTGGGGGAATGCCAGAGTCATCCGCACAGAAGATAACAAACATCAGCGCTGGATCAGGGAGGCCATGGAGATCCGTAAGCGAAGCCCGAGGACCATCAACCGGGATGAGGGAGCATACATGCTCTCCCATACCTGGAGTGCCATCTTGCAGGGGACGAACTGACAGTAGAAGGTGTGACCGACCTGTCAAACCAGACAGGAAGGCCACACCTTCAGAAACATCAGCTGATAAAAGATGCGTCACCAATAACATCCGGTGACACTCTGAGGAAGACGACAGTCGTACGTCGAAACATGTCAGGTAAACAAACCCAAAAACTAGATGTCTGATAAAAAAGGAAAAAAAAAAACTAACGAGATTTCTCCAGATTCTCTGAATCTTTTAATGATATTATGTACCATAGATGATGTGATCCCCAAATTCTTTGCAATTTTAGTGCATTGCGGAATGTTATTCTTAAATTGTTGCACTGTTTGCCCACGCAGTCTTTCACAGGGCGGTGAACCCCTCCCCATCTTTACTTCTGAGAGACTCTGCCTCTCTGGGATGTTCTTTTTATAATCATGTTACTGATCTGTTGCCAATTAACCAAATTAGGTTTGCTTTGTTTTGTTTTTTTAGAATTACACAACATTTCAAGCCCTTTCTTGTCCCTGTCTCAACTTTTTGAAACATGTTGCTGGCATTAAATTCAAAATGAGTATATGTTTCGACTAACAATATATTTTTTTTTTCAGTTGCAACATCTGATATGTTGTTTTTGTACTACTGTATTTTTAAGGAAACATAGGGTTTCCATGATTTGCAAATAATTGCATTCTGTTTTTATTTACCTTTTAGGAAACGGGGTTGTACACAGGCTAGAGTGTGTTACTATGCTCATGTCATAGTGTGTTTTACAAAGTACTACAAAGTGTTCGCATTTTTTAGAATGTGTTTGAATGATCTTATCTCATCTCATTGTCACTAGCCGCTTTATCCTGTTCTACAGGGTCGCAGGCAAGCTGGAGCCTATCCCAGCTGACTACGGGCGAAAGGCGGGGTGCACCCTGGACAAGTCGCCAGGTCATCACAGGGCTGACACATAGACACAGACAACCATTCACATTCACATTCACACCTACGGTCAATTTAGAGTCACCAGTTAACCTAACCTGCATGGGACTGTGGGGGAAACCGGAGCACCCGGAGGAAACCCACGGGGAGAACATGCAAACTCCGCACAGAAAGGCTCTCGCCGGCCACGGGGCTCGAACCCGGACCTTCTTGCTGTGAGGCGACAGCACTAATCACTACACCACCGTGCCGCCCTGTTTGAATGATGTTAGTGTTTTATTTTTACTATAATGTGTTAATGTTTGTTAGTATGAACTGAAATATTGGAGTGTGTTAGAATTAGTCTGTTAATATTGTTGATGTTTGTTATACATTTGTCTTTATGAATGTGAATTGTTGTTTTTTTAATAGTACAGATTATTAGTGTGTGTTAGAATTAATTGCTAGTGTGTTTTAGTGAGTTGGTGGACTACAAAGTATTCGTGTGTGTGAGATAAAGAAGTGCACTACAAAGTATCAGTGTTTATTAGAATAAGAAGCATGCTACAAATTATTAGTGTGTGTTAGAAAAAGAGGTGTACTACAACCTATTAGTGTGTGTTAGAAAAAGAGGTGTACTACAACCTATTAGTGTGTGTATTGAAATATGAAGTGTCCTACAAAGCATTGTGTTAGAATAAGTGTACTACAGGGTACTGGAGTGTGTTAGATAAATAAGTGTACTACAAAGTGTTAGCGTGTGTGAGAATAAGAAATGTACAAAGTACCTGTGTGTCTTCTTTAAATAAAGAAGTGCACTACAAAGTATTAATGAGTGTTAGAATAATAAGTGTACTATATAGAGGCTATTATATGGTTGCATGAAGATACGAAGTTTATCTTCAAGTGGTGAACGTATATATCACGAGTGAGCAAGGTGAACACGTGAAATATTTTCTACACGAAAAGATAAGCTTCATATCTTTTCACCACTGTGTAATATTCTTTATATTATATGGACACATCCCAAAAAACGCACAAGTTAATCAAAAGAATTTTAATTTTGAACCGCTTCACTATTTTGACAACATGCATCTAGTCAGCGGGAAAACACTGGGAGTGACATCATCAGAGTGAAATATTGGGAATTATTATACATACAGGTCACTTTTTCCATGGAATAAAATCTTTTTTTTTTTTTTGCGGTGCAGTTTCCATCAAATCCTGCGCTCTGATTGGCTGGCAAGCTGGTCCGTATCCTACGATACGGACCCCAGTTATGGACCTCTGGCAACTTGCTCATTCAGAACAACAACAAACATAGTAGCAATTTTTGTCAACATTTATCTTTTTTGTAAGATTTATTTATAAGATTATCAAAAATCTTATAAATGTTTGCCAGCATTTCTCAGGAGAATAGCATTAATTTTACAGCATGGATCGCGATAACGACAGTGTTCACAGCGAAAGTGTTTTACTACCCTGAGGAAGAAGAAATAAAAGAAAACATTTCAGGAGAAAGCTAAAAACCTCTAACTGTTGCTAACGCCGAGCAAAAACATGATTGAATGACTCAATTTTGTATAAATAGGGGACTACATAGGCAGTAAAATGTAGTTTTTTTTTCTTCCTGCCATGGAAGTGCACTTGTATACCGAGGAGGAAGCCATTTGCATTACAGCCATGAATGAGGATTCAAAATGGCGGCTCGCCTCGGCTTGGTTTTCCCTTTCGGGTGCTCTCGTTTTCTGTTAGAATTTGGGAAAGAAAAAAATAAATATATTATTTACCAGCTTAAGGTCGGTCCATACGGTGAAATACTGTGACTTCGGCCTTGAATACTGACCTCGGCCCAGAGGGCCTCGCTCAGTACTTTCAAGACCTCAGTCACGGTATTTCACGATACGGATCTCCCAGCTGGGAAATAACATATATGTATTCTATTCCCTTCTAGTGGGTTTATTGATGGCATGCAATATTGTTATCATATCGCTTATCCTCCATGTATTACACCACTCTACCCAATGGAGAATGAGCGTGCAGTAATGTTATAATATTGCAGGTTGTCAAGAAAACACAACGTCACACGTCAGAGCTCATGTGACGATCCAATAACAAAACTTTTATGCTGTGCA